>NC_056739.1:1476115746-1476185746 GCF_019279795.1 Protopterus annectens
GTGTGTGTGTGATGTATATATATATATATATATATATATGTAAATATACATGTGTATGTATATGTGTATTTGTATACATATTTGTGTATATGTATATATGTATTATATGAAATGGTAGTTAACATTTCAGGTAAAATCAAATAAGATCTGGGGTATGTTAGGAGTTGGTGCGTCATAGGTAAGGGAGAAGCGCAAGAGCTTTTTGGTTTCCATGAGCTTTAGTAACGGCCGAGTAGAATCTGAGGTTTGGATCCAAACCCAATAGTAAAGGAATGAAAATGGACAACACAGATGGAACGTTATGGTAAGTACATAATTTCTTTTTATATATTTGTGAAATACCTCCTAGTGTAAAACTTAATTATACATTTACAAAAAACATGGTTTTTAACACACGGATGTGCAGGTTGGATTACCTTTAAAGGTTACAGATTAACACTCTGGGAGGAATTTATTGCAGACCCAGTTATATTTTTCAGTGACCGGCTGCTTCTAAGAAAAGAATTGAGCTTCTTGCAAAAATCACCATGAAGAAATGTATACATTTTTAGGTTTAAGTCTCAGTCCCATGGGCCTTTTCAACAGGAAAGAAAATAAATCTAGTCTTTATGGTGAATGAACATCATCTTTTTAGACTCCTGTCACAATTTGTTTTAAGTAAAGTTAACGTAGTCAACATTAAAGGAGACTCAAAGTAATTTGTGGGGCAGAAATTTTTTAGAAACTCTGAAATAGAAAAAGGGGGGGGTTGTAGGAAATATACAAGACTCTTCAAACTCTTATTTTATTTATTTTTGGTTCATCTTGATTCGCCCTACAGCATCCCACGTCCATCAGGTCAACCAGCTTTCTGTAATACCCCAAGATTTTGTTTGAGCTGTGGCTGGCACAGGTCCCTAAGGTTTCATGGGGGTCTGGCCTTCTCACCATTTGCCAGGGCATTTTAATTGTATGCAGAGCAAAAAATTGCCACTGAAGTTCCACAGGATTCTATTTGGAGACTGTGTTTTTAATGTGATCCCCTCAACCATGCCTACTGTATCTAATTTCTGGATCTCAAAGTATGTTGATCACTAAAATAGAAGTCATAGTAAACAGCATTTCAGATATTGAGGATTTGATCAGCTACTTAAAAGACTGGGCTACCTGATTGGATTAAAGGTTTAATGTGAATAAATGTAAAGCTGTTACTTGTGGTGTACGTGAGAATATTGGCATACAGATGGATCATCAGTGTCTTGAAGTGATTTACTTGTATTACAGACTTTGGGTCATAGTTGGATCTGGCTTGACTATGAAACTGCTCATTAAGATAAAGGCAAAAGCCATACTGCAGATCAGGTTGATACTAACAGATGTGGAATTCAGAGACATGGATTTAATGAGAACATTGTCTGTTTCCATTGTTCAACCTATAACAGAATATAAGTTTTTGTCAATTTAATCTTATTGATATTGGCATGTTAGAATCCATTCAGAGGATATATACAGAAAAGTGAATGCTATAGTCGATCGATCATATTCAGACAGACTAAAACTGCTGAATTTATGTAGCGTTTGACCGCGAGAAACATGTTAGATGTAGTGCTTGGGAATGAAATTGGTTTAACTTTTAAAATTCTGTAGAATAATATAAGAAACAAGAGAACCAGTGTTTGCAATAGAGAAGAATAGAATGTCAAAAGGATATATTTAATGCAAACTCAACCCTTGTATTGGAGTATCTTACCTTTTGGAGTTAGGAAATAAAAGAAATTGGATACCCTTAAAGTTAAACCGGTTAAGTATATGAAAAATAGGAAATATGTCTTGATACCTAGGAGTCTGTTTTTTAATGACCTAATTGGTCTATGCAGCAAAATTAAGTATGAAAACTAATGGGTAGCAAAAGAGGTGCCAGAAAGATATAAAATGTATTTTTATATATTGGGTCTGGATGTCCATGAACCTATGGCTATTTCTCCAATTTGGGGAGCACTTGAACATTTTTCTAGTAGCCTTCAAGGAGCTAGACATCCTTTTCCTTGCTCCAAAGAAACTTTACAGCTTATGCAGAGTCCAGGAATCTCTTAAATTCTTTAGTAAACCCCGGTGAAAGAACCAGCGGTGGTGTCTATAGTGTGAGGGAAAGGGTTGAAGTTTGTTCTTATTCCCTGTGCGCGCTCAAATGATAAGGAACGCAAAGTGTTAGCCTGGTTTGGGAAGAAAGACCTTAGCTGTTAGGCTTGTATGAACAAGTATCCTATTGCTCTCCTGGAGCAGAGATGGTGTGATGGGGGATGCTAGGGCAACAATACTAGAACTCACTCAGATTGCTAGTCAGATAGCAAAATACTCCAACTCAATCGCTCTTGTTGCATCTTTTTTTATACTTTAACACCCACCAGCCATTGATCTTTATGGTGGTATAACAGTTTTGGGACTGGTTTCCTTAAGTAAGTGATTTACCAGCTAATGATATGCAGTATATGAATGAGCAAGTTATGTGAAACAGAATTGCAGTAAGGCTATTAATCTAAGATGTACTGCGAGTATTATCTACTGTTTGTCACTTTTTTTAGCATGTGTGTTAAGCATGACACTTAAAAAGTAACATAAATGGTTGTACAATAATAGAAAAGTAAACAAAGTAACATTTATTTTCATGCATTATATAGCAATTCGGTACGTAAAAATCAACTGCCAGTCATTAGCGGACCAGAGTTCCGCTGTGGCGACCCCTAACCGGGAAAAGCCGAAAGACATAACATATAGTTTAACAATTCACTGCAACATTACATAAATCGATCAATTCATGCCTTCCCTTAAATTCCACTCTTCCCACCACACATTATTCAGCATATATTCCCACAAATTCTATTTATCTCTATGCAATTTGCTCCTCCTATTTTCCAAAGGCCACACTTCCAGATGTTTTCTTTCTTTTACAATATTCAGTTAGTTGGTTTAGATGTTTTCTCTTTTCTAGTAATTACTTGTTTTTGCATTCAAATAGCATTAAACTTAAGGTGTCTGGACAATTAAATTCTTGTGTCCAATTCTCAGCTGAAGAGATTAATTTCATTAGTTACAACCATTTACTCCTCCAGGTTTTCTGACAAGTTATCCCCTATGGAATTTTTAAAATCTACCAATTCATTACCTTCCTAAAATATGTGTCCCACTTAACTCCCTCTTTTTGTTCACACCTCTATAATTTGCTGTCTACCAGATTAAGTTTGCATGAGGTGTGTAAATAGCAATGCAGACACTGCAAAGCAAACATCCTAAGCCTTCTGGACTTTGCATATTTGGGAGCCATGCAGATGTCGTTGACATTTTTTTTATATTGTTTCCATTCTGTTTTCTAATCTCATTTTAATTTTGTCTTGTGGTTATCATGCAATATTTTATATGCCCTACTAATTATCCCATTTGTCAGCAGCAACTTTTGCTCTCAGTTCAACTAAACTATTACCAAGGCTGGTCTTTCATTTAACAACACCCTACCTCTTTCTTTTTGCTTGTACTCTGTTAATGCCTGGTAGGGAAGGTAGTCTCTAATCTGCAGTCCAGACTTTGTGTTATCTCACAATGTGTATGTTGCCTCTGTGGTTATTTGCTGTCAATACATTGGTTCCTTTGCTAAATTTCTCCAGTAAATTCCAGTCTCCTCTTTCCTACTTTCTATGCCCCAACTTGTAGCTGTCCTTATTGGTAAAATCTCTTTCCTCCATTCCCATTATTTCTTGAATACTGTCTTACTTCCTTTTAGAGTCATTTATGAATATAATCTGTTTGGTGGTTATTACTCTCCTTAAAAGCCTGCATACAAAATCCTACTCTCTTCTCATTTCTTGAACTCACCCCCCCCCCCCCCCACATTTTTTCATCATTCTTTTGCACTTTGATATGCAACCTCCTGCTTTATGTTATGTATATTATCTTTAGCTGTCTAGTTGTAAAATATTCTTTTAGATCAGCAGGTAATCCAAAACCATTTTGTTTGAGGAGAAGCAATTTATCTCACTTAACTCTTGCCCTCTTTCCCCCTCAAGTAAATTTCTTCAGTTCTCGATTAGTTATGGTTCACAACTTCTCTTCCGGATAAAATCTAGTAGACTTGTGCATAAAACTAAAGCAACTAGAAACATTTTCACTTCTTGTGTCTTAACTATCCATATTCAGTCAAAAGCTCCCAACTTCTCAATTTATGGTGTTACCTTTTCTTGGTCTCGTCTCACATATCCGTAGCTGCCATAATAGAATCATTTTTAATCCATACACCTAAATTCTTCATCTTAAGATTTCCTTCCATATCTGTTGTAGTATTGTTAACATAAGGTATCTCTTGCCAGTGGTAGCCCAGTGTCTGGCCAGTATAACAAAGCTTTTGGAATTTATAGCTGTATTTATGCTCCCCGTGCAAGACTGGGAGCATAAAGATGACGTATGGATTTGCTCTAGGGAACTCAACCTTGCCAATGACATTAACAGAATATGCTGGAGAGACAGGTATGTCTCCAGAATATTGCAGCTGCTCTGGAGTAAACTTCCTGTTCTTGTGAAGCAGAGCTCCTGAATGACTCTGTTCAAGTGCAGCTTGGACAAATGGATTGGTGACCCCAGAATTCACCCTGTTGGTGGCACCCATGTCACTCATCAACAGAGGGGTAGTCAGTGCTGATCTCTAAAGTATGTCCATCTAAGAACAGCTGAGGCAACCCAAGATTAATATGGCTAGGATTTATAAAGGCTCTAGAGCCACTAGCCTTTTAACCTCAAAACTTCTTTGCCACCAGTCCAAACGACATAATTGATCAAGTCTGAATGCTCCTCCGTATCTGCTAGAGTCGTGTTTCAGATAAGTGCTCCATTGGGGTTTCTTCTCATCTAGCTCTCTATTCTGGTGCGTTTACATGGCATCCAGAAAGGGAAAATGTCAATGTGGTAGGCAGACTTCCCATTAAGATCATCATGAGCATTGTCTCTTCTATTTAGGTGCTTCTCATGACCATATGCACTGTTCTATCTGTCAAGCATCTGCTCCCAAGATCCTTTGTAGTAGTTTCTCCTCTTTGTTGATTTACCTGGAAAACCAGCATTTAAAATTTTTGGCAGAAGGTGCTTTTGTGGAGCTTTCCCATCCCGAAGGTCAGCCACCTGCCAAGAAAAAGGCCAAACAATTCTGGTCTTATTCTGCTGCTGACCCACCTGCCCTCTGACATCTCTTTTGAGGCTTGTGAAAGCCCGGAGGATTGTCTGGTTCCTCTGCCATGACTCTGTCTTAAGCGGGCATGGATCCGACTTCTCGCACATCCTCAAGCTTTGTAAACAGCCACTCCAGACATTGAGGGAGAAACTCTGCTGATTATATCTGAGGGACTTGGGGGGGGGGGGGGGGGGGTGTACCGCAAGTTCTGGTCTGGGAGGTGTACCGCAAGTTCTGGTCTGGGAGGAGATTCCTATTAACATTGGTTGAGTATTGGCGAGGGTCTCAACCTCTTAGGGTTTTTCAGGCAGATGTTCCGCCAAAGAAAAAACAGAAATAAAAACATTTTCCCTGACATTAAAGATCCCTAATGTGAATAGCAGGATTTTACCCAGGGGGTTGTTTAATGCCTTAATGGTCTTAAAGCCTCCTCAAGGGGGTTTTATACCTGCTCCTCCCTGGACCTGTACTCCTCTTAAAAAACCCGGAGACCAGGAGTCCTGTGAGGATTTGGATTCTATTGAGTTCTTGACATATTCTTCATAAATTCCTTCTCCCTTGGATTATGGGTCTGAGGAGAAAGATTCTGTCAGTCCAGACTCTTCCTTAGAAGAACTCTCCTTTGGGGATACTTTTTCTCATATGAGGGAATATTTAAAATGGGAATATTCTCAGGTTTCTAATACTCAGATGAGTTGTTATGAACTCCACCAGATGGAGTCTCCCAAGCCCTCTGCTATACCGCCAGTCTTGGCTGCCCTCTTAAGTACCCTTTCAGCAGCCTCTGTTTCCCCTGATTCCCAGCTTCTACCCCCTAAGAAACCTGACATTTTACAAGGTGCCTAATTGCAAGATTTTGTTCCGCTGTCCTTGCTAATCCCTCTAGTCTGTAGCTTCTAAACTTTTTCCATCCACTAAACTAACTTCCTTCTAATAAAGACAGAGTCATGGAATCTCTAGGCAACAAAAGGTGTATACTGCTGCCACCCTGGATTTTAGGGCTATTAGTTACCAGACTTTTATAACCATGTATGTTTTAGCTCTTCTTTCTGAAGCTTCTCAAGCAATTTCTGACTTCCCTAATTCAGAAGGGAAGGTCTTGGCCTTTTCTTTACTGGGCTGTACCTCACAAGTGGCTTACCATTCTAAATGTAGTTGTTATGCAGTTGATGCTTCCTGTAGGGCTGCTGTACTTGGTTCTGTTTTGAAGCATTACTCTTGGCTTTGTCTCCAGCCCTTACCTGATGTGAAGGCTAAATTGTTGGATGCTCCTCTGGATAATAAGGACTGAGCTTAAGTCTCTCCAGGATAAAGGCAATGCTTTGCAGGAATTGAAACCTATTTGTGTCTCTCTTATCCCTATATTCCTGAGGAATTATCCTTCCATATCTGCTTTTGTTCACAGACAGCCTTACCCCCTCCTAAAGGTAAAAAGTGTTATAGGTGTGTACCCCCTGCAAAGTCTACTCAGACTCCTACTTCTCGGAGGGCTCTCTTTCAAGACAGGCCAGGTTCTATCTGACAATTTGTTTCCCCTTTCCCTAGGCCAGGTTCCCTTTTCCCTTCATCTTTCCCTGTCCCTCCCCAATTGGTTAAGGGTCACTCAAGACTCTCGGGTTTTATCTGTCATCCGCCAGGGATATTTCTTGGTCTGGAAATCCGTTCCTGATTTTCTGGGCATCACTCAGCCTCCTCTGGAACAACTTCCTTTTTTTCCAGAACTGTTTCAGGGCCTTTTGGCTCAGGGCACCATTCAAGTTGTGCCCCTGCCCAGAGGGGAAAGGGTTTTATTTCAGGGTGTTTGTTTCTCAGGAAGGAAAGCACCAGGAGACCCATTATAGACCTTTCTCGGCTCAACACCTTTCTAAAGGTCTGCTGCTTTTGAATGTTGTCCATTCAAACCCTGTTCCTTCTTTTTTTTTTCCACAGTCCTCCTTTGTATCCCTGGACCTCAAATATGCCTATTTTCACATCCCCATTCCTCCCCTTTTCAGGAAATGTTTACATTTCTCTGTCTCTTCCTTGCATTTTTAGTTCTCTGCTTTGCCCTTTGGCCTTTCTGCTGCCCTAAAAGTATTCATCAAATGACTCACTCCTGTCTTTGCCTTTTGCAGGATGAGAGGGGTTCAGATCTTTCCTTATCTGGACAACCTACTCATTCAGGCTTCATCCTCCGAGGTCCTGCTTCAGCACTTCCAGTTTACAGTTTGTTACAAAGCCTGGGATTCACCATAAGCTTTCAGAAATTAGTCGTAGTTCCTTCTCAAGATCATATTTTTCTTGGTTGCAGGATCCAGACCATTCCTATGCTGGCTTCTCTGCCTCAACCCAAGGCTCCTTCTCTGATCACCCTTTTTCAATCTCTTCTTCCTCTGGCTTCTGTCACAGCCAATGAGTTTCTCAGGATTCTAGGATTCATGGCCTCCACCATTCGTATGCTTTCTGTCAGACTCCAGATGAGAAAACTGCAGTTATTCCTCAAGTCTGTGTGGCATCAACACTGTCATCCATGGGAATTCCTAGTTCCTTTCCCTCCATGTCTCAAACTCTAACTTCAGGTTTTTATTATCTAGAGGAGCATCCATTATCAGCTTTCTGTCAACCCTGGGCTTCCTTTCCAATGTCCAGTCCCATCTCGGGAACTATTTATCGGATGCCTCTGACATGGGGTGGGGAGCCTCCTTTGGTTCCCTCAAGGTGCAGAGTCTCTGACCTTCCCATCAGAGGTCAGATCACATCAACATAAATGAGATAAGAGCTCTCCTTTTCACTCTTCAGGCCTTTCATTCCCTTTTTCTTCGAGGGTGTCTCAGTCTTCATAGATGATGCAATAGTGATGATGTATAGCAACAAGTAAGGAGGGATACGGTCCTACCATCTTTGCAGACTTGCTCTTCAGGACTGGCATGTAGCTGTATGTTATCGAGTGAATCTTCAGGCTGTCTACATTCCTCCAGAGAAAAATGTAGTGGCAGACAGCTTGAGCAGGTCCAGTACACAGGCTCACAAATGGTTGCTTCACAGAGATGTTTCTGGACATTGCCCATTGGTGGGGTACTCCACAGGCAGATATTTTTGCCTCCCTTCTGAAGAGACAGATTCCTCTCTTCTGTGCCAGAGTTCCCAAGCCTTCTGACCTGGAAGGTAGACACACTGTCTTCTCCTTGGAAGGGGATGATTTTCTGCACCTTTCCTCTGATCCTAAGGGTCCTGCTCAAGATCAAGCAAGACTCCTCCAAAATCGTGCATGGGGACTCCATTTTGGCCCATACAGCATTAGTTTCCCCTTCTTCACTTAGCCAGCGGCAATTACCACAAGATGGACCTTCTCACACAAGGCAAAGGGGTCTCCGATCCATCCTTACATGTCCACTCTTCAACTGACACAGTGGGTAATACGATTTTGATCCCTTTTAGGCACCTCTTTTTCGAGGAAGTACTTAGGGTTCTGCAGGAGGCCAGGAAGTCATATTTGTCCAAATGGAAGAGGTTTTGTCTGCTACCTTTTTCATAACCAGTGTCCCTTTTCAGTGGACATTCCTTTGGTTTGTGTAAATTGCTCCATGCTAGGTTGGCATATTCAGTTACAGGGTAAGAAACTTGTGTGTGGAAGTTTTTCAATTCCCACATGTCTGGTTAATCACTGTATATTAAAAAGCAGAAAAAAATCAGAAAATGGTAGTAGAAGTAGCAAACTTAATGTCCTAAATCAAAAAATAAAAACTTATTTTTAAATATTAATATAAGAATTAACTCTAGTAGGTATTCAGAAGTAATCAAAGCAGGGTAGACAGGCTGTTTCCAGTCAAATCCTTTATTAAGCACACAGACAAATGATCTAAACAAAAAAAAAAAAAAAGTAGAATGATGGTTTCATCCTAGACTTTGACTATATACCTGTTATCGGGTATGGGAGTGGTTTATTTTTTGTAACAGTGTATTGCTATACATGTTAACAAATTCAAGTTCTTCGTGTGATATTTGAGCTGGTACTGCCCTACTTACTAAATTAAAACTTTAAAACCTTATGCACTTTAAAATTAATAATGATGTGGTGCTTTTATTATTAAACAAATTGTGTGAATTTATCAAAGACATTGTAAAACATGGTTGGAAATATTTAAACATTAGATCATTTGGCAGTCAAAAAACTATGTTGGCATCCAGAAAAAAATACATTGTCCAAAATATAATCCGTTTCCATAAATCGTTAAAAACTATTGCTTTCATCCCTGTAGAATTCAACAGGTCTGTGTACTTGTTTTAATGTTGGTTTACTGTTTTTATTATGCATATTAGTTTTAGTAAGAATTTTTGTAGATATATATTGTCTATTAATATGCCCTCATGTTTTTCTTTCTGCACAATCTGCTAGTGAGAAGGTTCATCACACCTTGGATTTGCATAGGCAACCCAGATATTGTTTGGATAAGACTAAGTCCATTTGCAGATCTGAATACCTCTGTTTCCTTTCATCCCAGATCTTGGGTTTGGCTGTTTTTAAGCAAACCATATCCTCCTGGATCTCCAAGGCCATTTCTTGTTATTCCTTTCATGTTAAATGTCTTTCTACCTCTGTAAATGCTCATTCTACTAGAGCTGTTGTCTCCTCTACTGCCTTTTTCAAAGGATTAGATACTAATTCCATCCTTGAGGCTGCTTCTTGGACTTCTGTCCATACCTTCACTGGAACTAAGCATTACAAGATGGATGTTGTTTCCAGGGAAAGAGCTGGCTTTGCTACAGCTATCCTGCATGGATTTTGAGGGCTCATCTGTGACTTCCTCCTCCTAAGTTTCCTCTTGAGATCTTGCACTCTCCCTTATGTTAAGAATACTGCAACAGCGATATGGAAGGATATAGTGAAGATGTGTAAAATCTCACCATAACACTAGATGATTATCTCTTCATAGTTGCAGTATTTGCGCCCACACACACACACACACACCCCTTCTGCTCTGTTCTGTTCTTCTTGCCTTCCTGGCCAGGGATTAATTTCCTTTTCTCCTCCTGGATGCACATGCTCCTCCTGGGGCTTTTCAGTTCTGTGGTATGTATGTCCATGCGTCACCTTAATGCCTTACATCTTGCTTGGTGAGAATAAGTGTGATGTACAGCATCTATAAATTCCAAAGGCTTTGGTATACTGGCTGGACATTTGCCTATCCTTGGCAGGATATCTCTAATGTTAAGAATACTGCAACAGTGAAGAGGACATCTACTGTTATGATAGTTATACAGAAGTCTTTCCTGTAGATATGAGTTTTGTTTAATTTTGAAGGTAAATAATTTACTTCTGCAGCATTTGTTTTGTCGTCATTTATTTTATATCCTAAAAATACCTGAAGCTGTCTCAAAGTATTCCACAACACTGAATTTATTAAGTACAGACTAATGTCATCTGTGAATAAAGCTAACTAACCATTATGGGTTACCTTAAGATTTATATCCTTAAATTTGTCTGTGCCTTATTTTTTTGACAGTAGTTCTACGTAGAAAGGAAAAAATTAAGTGGAAAGAAGACAGCCTTGTCTAGTTCTGTTTAAGTGCAGCTTGAAGAGAAATTCTCACAACATAAGTCTTGCCTCTGGTCCTTTGTAGAACTTCTTAATTAACCCCATTCATTATTGTATATCATTGTATCAGGAAACACACATGCTGCCATTGTCCTACTCCTAAATTCCCAGCTGACTGTACTGAATTCCTTCTCTGTGCAAAGACCCACCTACAATATTGGTGCTGTCTTACATTCTGCTTCCTTCTGAATCTTCATTCCTCGGGTCTATATTATAAGAACAAAGTTTTAAATATTCGAACACCATATGGACGACATCAAATGGTAGAATATTTAAAACCTCCCAAGTGTGAACGGAGATTGCCGTAGGGAATTCTTCCCTTTAATTCAACGAAGTGTGATCTTGGAGTTGGTATATTTAAGTAGCGAAGGGTGAGGGTGCACAGGGGGGCTTGCCCCCCCCTGCTCAGAGCTGTCAAGTAGGTTTTTCTTTTATTTTTACATTTTTTATTTTAGTTTCGATGTTTTACAACTTTGCTCATATGGTGTCGCCCATATGGTGTTCGAAGTTGAACTTCATTCTTATAATAGAAGGAGGAAGCTACTACATGATACTACATGAGCAAAATCCCAAAAAGGGAAGGCATCTCTGATCAGTATTAGCAAAAAACTACGGGCACTCATAAAATCGTCTAAGGCCAGCTTAGAGAGGAAAAATTGCACAGTACACTAAGGATAATCACAAGGCTTTCTTTAGTTATGTTAGGAACCTGGGTGGGAATTCCCAGATATGCTCAGAATTAGTCCAAAATGACAAAAAATACACCGAACCCACAAACATTGCTAACATCCTAGCTGACAGGTTCAGCGCAAACTTCTCCCCCCCCCCCCCCACCAAAAGGGCAAATACCTATCCCAGCAGAGTGCTGCCCCCCTGACATCTCAGATGCTCAGGTAAGAGCCGCCCTCTCCAAAGCAAAAAACACAGTATCAATGGGACCAGACGGTGTCCCAGGCTGCTTCCTACATGAACTCCAAGAAGAGCTAAACCCAAACATAAAACTACTGTTCAATCTCAGCCTTACTACAGGATATGTACCAAAAGAGTGGCGTACAGCAACAGTGGTCCCTCTCCACAAAGGTGGTGCCTCAACGGATCCTGGAAACTATCGCCCCATAAGCCTGACTAGCTTGGTCTGCAAAGCTATGGAAAGGATCATCATGGACCTCATAAATAAAAATATTGGGGACCTACAGACACTGGATCCTACCCAGTTTGGCTTTAAGGGCAGATCCTGCCTCTTAAAACTGGTCGATTTCTTTGAAACAGTCACCAAGGCCATTGACGAGGGGAAGGTGGTCCACACAGCCTACCTGGACCTCGCAAAAGCCTTCGATACAATACCCCACTCTGGCATTATAGATAAGCTCACCAGCTTAAATATAAACCCCTATGTCACTAGATGGGTTGCAAACTGGCTCAAGGACAGAACCCACATGGTTAGAATTGCTGGAGCCATGTCAGACTCCAAACCAGTTACAAGTGGCATCCCACAAGGCTCAGTCCTGGGACCTCTCTTGTTCGGTATATATTTCTCGGAGGTACAGGCCAACACGGAAGGACTGTGGCTGACCGAGTTCGCAGATGACTGCAAACTGGGCGCCATAATCGAGACTCCAGCCGACACAAGCATCCTCCAAAAGGGCCTCATAGAAACAGACAACTGGTGCCAGGGCCATGGCCTCTAGCTAAACGCCAAAAAGTGTATAGTCATCCCCTTTGGCAAAAACAAAGTGCCCACTTATTACCACATAGGTGGGTAATCCATTAAGTATGGAAGAAGTAATTAGGGACCTGGGGACTCAAGTTGATAGCAATCTCTCATTAGACAACCACGTGGCCAAAGTGGTTAGAAAAACATTTTATATAGCCCACCTAATCATGAAGGGATTCACATCTAGATCAGGGGAGGTCATCGTGCCTCTTTACTCATCCCTCATCAGGCCCATAATTGAGTACAATGCCCCTTTTGGGATGTACCTTACCAGACACCTGCAGCAACTGGAAAGACCCCAAAAGTACCTCACCAAGAGGATCAAAGGGCTCAAACAGATGCATATGCTGCCCGGTTAAAGAAACTCCAGCTCTACTCAGTAGCATACCGCCTGCTCAGAGGCGATCTGTGCCTGACATATAAAGCCATGTCCAACCTGAAATTAATGGACATGCTGCACCTCAGAAAATCCAAATCCCATCGAGCTACGCACTCGAGAGACTTGAACCTCCAGCACTGAAATAAATAGGACATGCTGGAGGGACAGATTCATAACCCAGAGGCTCCCTTCACTCTGGAATAAAATCCCAGTCCAGGTTAGGCAGTCCCTCATTGACTCTCTTCAAGAGGAATTTTGAGTGGATGGGAGATTGTAGGTTTACTCCCGGTATCACTTCTGTGTCACTGTTAGACAGAGGCACAGTATACTAACCTCGAAAAAGGGCATAGCAAAATTAATTTAAAATGGGTGGCGAAAGCCAAACCCACTCTGGCGAGGCTTATAAATGCCCTAGGGCAGATAGCCTAGTATGAACCTATGAACCTGTAAACCTATAATATAGACCCCATTGCTCTAGTTAAGTTGACAAATGTTTAACTCACCTCCACAAAACAAAATTGATCCTTATTTGTCAATTTTGGCAACGTCTTTGCCATTATTTTAGATAGTGTAGATAAACAGTTTATAATCTTTATTTAAAATTGAAGTTGAGCTATATGAAGTTGGGTCTGAAGGGTCTTTACCCTGTTTGGGTAATACAGCCACCACCGTGTGCTTCCAAGTTACTGGTACTGTCCGTCCTTTTAAAGTTAAACTAAATACTTCCCTAACTTCCAAACTTCAACAGGAATGCCATCTGTTCTTGGAGACTTCCCTGTTAATTGATTACTAAGTTTTTGAGCCTTCTCTTTCTCTAACCTTGGCATAGATAAGTCTTCCATAAATATTTCCATTTGAGCTTGTTCTTGGTACCCCCATTCTTTTGATTTATTCATATCTTCATAGAATATCCAAAATATCTCCACTAGCACTATAGAATGTCTGGTTATTTTTCTTGTCATAAGCTCTCTAAATTTGGCAACAACCCTGTAGGCTTGGTTTCCTAAGACATTGTACAAGTATTTTTTGTACTGTGGAGTTATAAGAAGTACTTGCTTAACAGCAACATTTCTAAACATATGCATATTATCCAGATACTCCTTGAATTTCTCTTTAGTACTCAGCAGTTGCTCCTTTCTGACTTTTGCACAAATTCTTCTTGAAATGCAGTGCGTTTTCAACACAATCCATTTGTTTCATTACTAAACCTTTTTCAATACCTTTATCCTTTTACATAGGTTCATAGGTAGGTGCTAGGCTATTGGCCCAAGGGCCTATATAAGCCTAGCCAGCAAGGTACCATAGCTTACGCCACCCAAGAAAGTTATTTTCCTGTGCCACTGTCCAGCAGAGACAGAAGTGATCACCGGGGTGTATTTCCTATTTCCCATCCACTCATCAAGATTTTTCTTGAAGAGTGCTAATGAAGAACTTTGCTTGACATAGATGGGTAGCTTGTTCCAGACTATAGGAAGTCTCTGGGACAGGAATCTATCCCTCCAGCGTGTCCTGTTTATTGTGGTGACACGGTTTAGGGCCCTAGAAAGTGTAGCTCGGAGGGATTGGGATTTCTTTAGGTGTAGCATGTCCAGCAGCTCTGGGTTTGACATAAGCTTTATATGTTAGGCAGAGGTCACCTCGGAGTAGGTGATATGTTAAGGAGTAAAGCTGGAGTTTTTTGAGGCAGTCAATGTAGGGCATTTGTTTGAGGCCGGTAATCCTCTTTGTGATGTACTTTTGTGGCCTTTCCAGCTGCTGCAGATGTCTTGTGAGGTACATTCCAAAAGGGGCGTTGTCCTCTGTAATGGGTCTAATGAGTGACGAGTAGAGGGGAAAAATGACCTCTCTTTTTTTTTTCCTGGATGAGAACCCTTTTATGATGAGGTGTGCCACGTAGAAGGACTTCCTGAATACTGTGGCGATGTGACTATCAAAGGAGAGACTACTGTCCACCTGGGTCCCAAGGTCTCTTATCACACATTTGGTGTTAAGTAGATTGCTGCCTATGTGGTAGTTCAGAGTTTTTACCAATGGGGATGACACTGCACTTTTTGGTGTTGAGCTTGAGGCCATGGCTATGACACCAGGCATCTGTCTCAGTGAGGCCTTTCTGTAGGATGTTCAAATCATTTGGGGACTTTACTTTGGCTCCTAGTTTGCAGTCATCTGCGAACTTCGTTAGCCAGAGGCCTTCTGTGTTAGCCTCTACTTCAGAGAAGTAGATACTAAACAGGAGAGGTCCCAGGACGGAACCCTGTGGTACTCCACTTGTCACTGCTTTGAGGTCAGATTTGGAGTCTGCAACTTTTACAGTGTGGGTTCTGTCAGTGAGCCATTTGGCAACCCATCTTTTGACGTAGGGATTTATACCTAGTTTAGTGAGTTTAGCTATAATTCCAGAATAGGCGATGGTGTCAAAAGCCTTGGCGAGGTCAAGATAGGCTGTGTGAACCACTTTACCCTCATCCACAGCTTTGGTGACTGCCTCAAAGAAGTCTATCAGGTTCAGGAGACATGATCTGCCTTTCACAAACCCGAACTGGGTGGGATCCAGAGTTTGGAGGTTACCAATGTGTTTGAGTTCCATGATGATACGTTCCATGGACTTGCAGACCAGGCTCGTCATTTCTTCTAATAGGCTAATAGGTCGATACTTCCCGAGATCAGTGGTGCCCCCCCCCCCTTTGTGGAGTGGGATAACTGTTGCTGTGTGCCATTCAGTGGGCACAAAGCCTGATGCGAGGCTATTATTGAACATGGTGCTTAAGTGGGGAGCCAGTTCATTCTGAAGTTCATGTAAAATGCAGCCTGGGATGTTGTCCGGTCCCATGGATGCTTTGTTTTTGGCTTTAGAGAGTGCAGCTTTTACCTGTGTAGTTGTGATTACAGGGACTCTGCATTCTTGCTGTATAGATATGGGCCCTTTAGGGGGTGAGAGTGGGGTAAAGGTAGCACTGAACCGATCTGCCAGGATGTTGGCAATATCAGTTGGTTCTGTAATTTTCGTGCCTTTGTGCTGTAACTCAGAGCAGATCTGGGTGTTGCCATCTAGATTCTTGACATAGCTATAGAATGCTTTGTAGCTGTCCTTGGGTTTAGTGGCGATTTTTGTTTTCATAGCTAGCTTTGGAGGATCTTATAAGGGATCTCAGCTTCTTACTGAGGCTGACCAGGGAGCTCCTCCACTCATGGGATTTTACTCTCTTGCAACAGTTTCTTCCTTCTGTTGTACAGTTTGTTTATAGCAGGGGACCACCAGATTGGCTTCCTTTTGGAGGATAGCATCTTGGTTCTGTTTGGGATAGCACGTTCCATGCACTCATGTAAGTGCTTATAGAGTGCATTTGTGTCGGATTCAGCAGTTGTAACTGTATTGTCCATGTGCATGGGTGTCATGAACTTCACCACTTCTGTCTTAAGAAGCATGAAGTTGGCTTTGGAGAAATTTTTTACTGTTTCCTTAATGGGGGGTGGAGGCGGGATGTGGATATCAAGGGTGATAAGCTTATGGTTGGATCGGACCAACGAGGAGTAGTTGACTTCAGGTGTGGAACACCAGTCAGTCATGTTGGTAATGACTAGATCTAGGATATTGTTGCCCCTGGTGGGTGTGTGGATAAGTTGATCTAGGGCATTGGAGTTTATAAATTCCATCAAGCGTTGAGCTTAGGAGTTGGTACACGAGTAGTTTTCCCAGTTAATGGTGGGGTAGTTGAAGTTGCCCATTATTGGGGTATTTGGTTGAACCCTAATATTTTCCAGTACATCAAGAAAAGAGGAGTGGGAATCCTGGGGCATGGTGGGGGATCTGTAGCAAGCTACAATTTGGATTGTAGTTTTGCCTAGAGTTAGTTGCACTTGTATAACCTCGGATTCATTATGCTGAGCAACTAGCCTGGTGGTGTGGATATCCTTAATGAATATGGACACACCTTCCTTAAGTTAATTATTTCTAATACCTTTACTATTCATTTTTCATTGGGTATGAAGTGGCTTGCTCCATGAAAACATTCAGTTCCAAACTACACTGTGCCAGCACCCCCATTGATGGAGGAGGCTTAACCTTGCATCTGTAGCTATATATATATATCTATATATATATATATCTATATCTATATCTATATCTAGATATCTAGATATCTATATCTAGATATCTAGATATCTAGATGTATATCTATATATCTCTATCTCTGTCGATAGATATCTATCTCTATCTCTGTCGATAGATATCTATCTCTGTCGATAGATATCTATCTCTATCTCTGTCGATAGATATCTATCTCTGTCGATAGATATCGATCTCTGTCGATAGATATCGATCTCTGTCGATAGATATCGATCTCTGTCGATAGATATCGATCTCTATCGATAGATATCGATCTCTAGCGATAGATATCGATCTCTAGCGATAGATATCTCGATCTCTAGCGATAAATATCTCGATCTCTAGCGATAGATATCTCGATCTCTAGCGATAGATATCTCTATCTCTATAGATGGATATCTATCTCTATCTCTATAGAGATCGATGGATAGAGATCGATGGATAGAGATCGATGGATAGAGATCGATGGATAGAGATCGATGGATAGAGATCGATGTTGCCTGACAGCAAGAGGTTCTCCCATTCGATTCTCAGCTGGAGTGCGGGGAGTGCCTTCTGTGTGGTCTGCATGTCCTTCCCTCGGTTGGGTGGGCGTTCGAAAGACATGCATAAATGGACGTGCCTTAGTTGAAGGTTGAATGTCGAGCTGGCACCTCGGTGTTCGTGAAAATCAACTGCCAATCATTAGCGGACCAGAGTTCCACTGTGGCAGCCCCTAACAAGGAAAAGCCGAAAGACAACATATGAGCTGGGTGCCCCATGTGCTGGCCTTGATTAATGTATGCAAATTCCTGCTCAGTCCTCTCCCAATCCAAGAGCTGGTCCTTCTATGGTATATATAGTTTATGATGGAGGAGTTTTACTTATTGTCATTTACATCAGAAATGTCAGTGAAAATGTAGTAACTTCTCTGGAAGATTATCTTTGTGGTGGCTATTACTTTGTTGAGAAGGATTTGGGGAAGTACAAGCCCTATCCATATCACCCCCATATCTGGTCTTTCACAAAGATGGGGATGAATTATGCAGCAGATTATGCTTAATGTGGTTGTAAAGCCTTGAGTGAACAAGAAAATGCTTTCATATAGTCATCTTTTTTTTTTTGCCTAGTGCACCTACAGAGAAGGGAGTACATTTTGAACTACACCACAAGCCACAGATCGCTGAAGTATTCCATAGATAGAAACATATTCTTTCAAAAAGATTGTCATTTTTTTCGAAGCTTAACTGTCCTGTTGTAACTTTGTTCAAGGGGTGATAAATCAGTTGAGTGCATATTAGTAAGTATACAAAAATGAGAGAAGGTTCAGAAACAGAAGCATTATTACTGTAGTTATTATGGTATGAGTCATCATACATTATTTTGTTTTGTAAATAAGACCAAACTTTCAATTGTTTTGTGGGGCGATCAACTTTTTATGCATAAGATCAAAGGACTTTCAAGGCACTTAAGTTGCAAGGCCATTTTCACCTTGCCAGTACTTAACGTTAGGGCTTGCTCTCGTTTTGAGAAGGGCCGGGCCAGTCATTCTGTGGGGGGTTGAATTTGAGTACCAGTCCAGTTGACTACCTCCTTTTTAAAGGCAGACTGTGCCACACTGGAATGGATAGGGAGGTTGCTCTAGGGAAGGGGTAGGTGCTGCATGACTAATGTATACATCCTGTTTTTGTCTTATTAATTTGTAGGAATATATTTAGATCTCTCTCCATAGTGTTAACTGAGCTGTTTGATTTACTGAGGTATTAGAGCTTGTGGACTACCTGATCTCTTATAGCCCTATAAGCAATGCAGAGATTGTTCCCCCAAGGAGTCTGTATGAAACAGATTACAGGGATATAGCTTATACTCTTTCTTGGTAGTTCAAATCTTTTAAGCCCATGATCATCTTTGTTGTAAATTTCTGGTAACTTTCCAGTTGCCTGATGTGTTTACTACGGGGCATCCCAGATGGAACATTGCATTCAGTGACTGGTTTGATCACTGTGCAGTACAAGGAGGAGAGAACTTTTTGATCTGAAAGAAATACCTTTAGCTATGAGATGTGCAAGGTAAAAGGAATTCCTAACTGCTGTTGCAATATGATGGTCAAAAGTGAGGGAACTGTCCATCTGAGTACCTGGGTCTGTCACAACCTTTTCATTTTTAAGTAATGTTATGCTCTAAGCTTTGAGCGTGCTTACCAGTTTATACAGTGTTGCACTTTTAGACATTGAGTTTGTGCCCATTTTATATAAGGTAAAGAATAGCACTAGGAAGTTTAGGTGAGATGATGGCTTTCAGAAGAGTATTGTACTTGCACAGAAATGTTAACTCTGAGTTTAAGGTCTCTATTGCAGGATCTAGATGAACAGGTTGTGGCTTTATTTTTAGCCACGTGTAAACCAAGGCCAGATTCATCAAGTTCCTTTTAGATTTGGTTGACTATCATTTCTGCATCTTTAATGACGTCAGAAATATGTACGGCAGAGAAGAATGTTGCAGAATTGTTTGCTTACCGTGTGTGCCATAATCACAGTAAAGAGCCTGTTTAGCAAGATGCTGAAGTGTAGAGTGATTTACTGAATCAAACACATTAGGTCGGGAAATGGGGCTTCTTTGGAGTGGCCATTATCGAGCTTATCTCTAAGAACGCTGAGAAAGTGGTTGATACTTAAATAGGCAGGCTAGGTTCTTTGTCAGAGGAAAAACCATGCTGAAAATTGGAGAAATTACTGAACATGTAACCACTGTGAAAGCTGCAAGTGGATGCATTTTTCTAGGAGTTGAGTGATGAGACTAAGCAGTCTGCTGAGAAGTGGAGACTCGTTATATTCCAAATTTGTATAGACACTGCTTTCGTTTTCTAGAAGATAGGGACTTGGTATTCTTGCATGAAACAATTGGTAAAATGTAACCTAGAAGGGTATTGCATCTACAGATAGCCTCAGGTGTTTAGGGAGAAGTTTGTATACACCCATGTTGTGCTGAAATGCAGACCACTCTGAATAAGGGCATTAATGGGTAGACCCCCATCCCTATTAATCAGTTTGCAGTCTCTTTACTTGTCTGTACTCAAATCAATTGTTCTTGGATGTATTTCTGCAAAAGTTAGGGGCCACCGTCACACAGTTTCAGTTAAGTGGGTTAGTGAAAATAAGGTGAAGTTGGCTAGATTTTTTCCTTTTAAGGTACTAAGAGAGGCGTGGATAGAGGAACGGGGCCTTCACCTTTCTGTTCAACAGTGGGATGGGCGTACTCTTGTGTAGAAGCAGATCGCCCACATTGATCTTTAGACATTTCAATTTCATTCGTAACTAGCAGACTCTCCTCTAGACCTCATACATACTGTGGCAGAAACTAGCCAGACTTGACATATGTCAGCATTACCAAGTTACTTGTATTCAAGTGTTTTGATCCTGCCCTGCTGCTAAAAGTTAATGGTCCAACTTAAGAACCCAAAAATAGATGTCACATTTTAGCACTGCGACCCATTTTGGAAATGGGATTCAGTATTTTGGATATTGCATTCAGCCATGGGGGACTCTTCCATGATGTCAAAGATTGGAATGGGCAGGGAGGACCTGGTTGGGAATGTGCAGGGTTAACATGGAATAGTCATAGCTCAGCACATCTCGGGGCATTTCTTGCATACTAACAGCAAAATAATTGCCCAGGAAAATTCTTGTGATAAGGATAGAGAGTGGTCTGTCATTGTATTTGCTGGTTGTTGAATAGTAAACATAAGAATACAATACAGAATACAAAAGGGAAGAAGACCCAAGGAATAATGGCAGCAAATATAGACCGAAGAGATCCGGCTTGTGCTTGGCAATATGAAAGGCTCTTTGCATTAATTCAGCAAATACTCACTGACACTGCCCAAAATAAAAGAAGAAAGTGATGGGCATGGGTCTGGCCTGAAGGAGATCTCTGACAAGAGTTGAGAGCCTGTAACAACAATTACTGTCACACAGGAATCTTACTACCCATGCACAACAAATTTGGGTACTGCGGAGCATGATACATGGGCTGGACTTGAAAATGGATGATCTAGAAAATAGGAGTCTAAGGAACAATTTGTTTTATTGAAACTGTTTGAATCGGTGGAGGATGCATACCCAGTATGTTTTATCCAGGAGGAACTCACTAAAATTTTGATGCTTCTTGTAACTCAGTAGTATAAAGGGCTCGCCCTGTAAATCACTAGAACAATCTCTACTAACCTAGCATCGCATTTCATTGTGTTTTCTCAACTATAATGACAAGGGGTCAGTTCTTCAGAAGGCATGGGCTGTAGGAGTTTAATTTCTGATTGGCTGGTTCTCTTTTTTGAATCACTCTGCATTACAGTAACAACTTCATGAGAAGGAAGACCATATTTATTTATTTATTTCACATTTGTTAACTGGGTTGGTCCAACTGAGCACATGCCCATTTTCAGTAGAGACTTGAGAAAAGCTCTGAAAGTAAATTCTTTACATAAAACACAGATTAGAGCATTAATTAGATAGCTATGTAGTAAAATTACAGCATGATTGTAAACATATACATAGATGTCATAGAAGTGTGTGGAAATACATATAATTTGAGAACAAGTGCAAGGCAAAGTATGGTATATGCAGTCAAGAATTGTTGGGATTAAGTAGCTTTAGCAAAGATAAAAGAAAGAGGAAGAGAGTGGTCAAGTAGGATCCTGACAGGAGCAGATCCAGTTTTTCTGGAAGAAGTGTTTTAATTCTTTTTTGAAGCGGTTTGTGTGATGTTTCTCAAGTTAGGGGGGGGGTTCCAGATTTTTGTTATGGATGATCTGTATAGGAGATTGCCTGTGTTGATTTTGGGTGTACATGTTTCTAGTAGAAGTTTCTCTGAACTGCAGAGTGGACGGGGGACGGGGGGGGGGGTTTAGTATGAGGTGGATTAAATGTAGTTGGGATAGTTTAAGATGGGAGAATTCAAGCCATTGTAGCTTGTGGAGGGCTATACAATGGTGGGTAGGATTAGAAACTGCTGTAAATTTGTCAATTTTATTATAGGTTTGTTCTAGCCTGAAAAGTAGACAGGACTGAAGGCTTGTGAGGACTGGTGAACCACAGAGGAGGGTTGGAAGGCGATAAGCTTGGGCCAGGATGTGTCTAGAATCAGCAGAGAGGAATTTTGAGTTGCAGTAAAGCATGCCACATTTTTGGTTAGTTTTTTCTTAATTGCTTGGTGAATATGCAAGTCAAATTTTAGTTGGTCAACTATCATTCTTAGTAATTTTGTGTGGATGTCTACATTTATGATATTTAGTGAAGTGATAGAGAAGGTAGTCTTAAGGTGGTCATTGTTTTTGAGGAGGAGTAGCTTTGTCTTTTGGGAGGTTAAGATAAGTTGATTATAATTTAGCCAGCTTTCAGCAAGAAGGAAAGATTGTTGAGTGTATGTCTGAAGTTGTTAGATTGAGTTGGAGGATGTTATAAGAGTGGAGTCGTCTGCATACTGTATGCTAGAGAGAGGAGTGGAGGTCATTTCATAAAGATGTTGAAGAGGGAGGAGTCCAAGAATAGAACCTTGGAATACGCCAGTGTGTATATGTAAGAAAGAGCAAGAAGATTGTCATCTGACTTGACTATAGCTGGTCTGTGAGATAACTGGAGAACCATGAGAGAGTTGAGCTCTATAGATTAAGGTTAGCCAATTTAGTCAGAAGTTTGGGGTGAGAGACAGTATTACAGTATCAGATGCCTTAGATAAGTCTAGGAACAGACATGAGACTAGAGTATTGCTGTTCCTAGCTTCAGCAATGGTGTGGGAGAAGGATAGAAGGGCTGTAGAGGTGGTGTGATGAGGACTAAAGCCATGTTGGGTAGGGGTGAGGAGGTTGTTTTCGAGTAGGAAGTTAAGTATTTGGTTGTATATGCATTTTTTCTAGAATCTTGGATAGTGGGGAATGTATAGCAATAGGCCTATCATTAGAGGGATTATTGGAGTTGCCACCTTTGTGGAGGGGAATAATGTAGAAGTATTTCCAGATTTTGGGAATAGTAGCTTCTTTAATAGATTAATAAGAATAGAGACCGGATAGGCGATGGAGTTTGATGCAAGCTTGAGGAAATGAGGAGGGAGCTGGTCAGCGGAGGGAGAACCAGGTTTAAATTTGAGAAGCAGAGACTTTTTATATAGGAAGTAGAAATAGGGTTGAGAGAGAAACTTGTGTTTACAGATTGGGGTGATGACTTTTGGGGATATTCTGGCTCTTAGTCAATTTGTTGACAGTCTATGAAAAACTGGTTGAGAGGTGGTCTCTTGGTTAGTGGTTAGGGTAGGGATTGGGAGTTTGGGGTTTACGAGGGTGGAGGACAGAGTTAATACTTCTCCAGACATTTTTGGAATTAATTTGAGCAGTGGTTTGTGTCTTAGTGTAGGTCTTTTTATCATTACATATTTGTTTCTTGGTATGGTTCCAAAGTTCTTTAAATAGTTGGACATGGGTGGGAGATTTACTTTTTGCTAAGTTTTCCAAGCGTTCTCTCTCTTATGCATTAGTTTGCGAGTGTCTTCACTGAACCAGGGGCGTAATTAGATTTTTTTCTTATTTTGCTTGGGGTGGCTATTGAGTCTAGGGTGTTGAGGAAAATGCAGTTAAATTCGAGTATTGAATCTTCAAGAGGAAGTGTGTGCAAGAAAGACTAGTTAATGGCGGAAAGACCGTTATTGAGAGTGGAGAGGTTGAAATATTTGAGTTTTCGGCAGATTTTGTAAAGATGTGATTTTTGTTGTTGGGGTGAGTATCTATGTATACTGATGGGTAAGTGATCACTTAGGGCATTTGGGAGGGTTGTGATAAATTTGGGAGTTATTGCACAGGATCCAGTCAATTGTGCCTTGACTGGAGTATTTGGCGAGTCTTGTAGGGGTGGAGATAAGTTGGATGAAACCAAACAGATTGATACTTTGGACAGGGGAGGGGGTCACAAGAGAATTCCAATCTATATTAACATCTCCTAACAGTATAGTTTCATAGGGTAGGTTTTGAGAAATCCAGAAAAGTATGTGTTTAAGAATATGGATGTTGTTGCCAGGAGGAATATAAACAAGTGTCATAGGGTAGGTTTTGGGAAACCCAGAAAAGTATGTTTTTAAGAATATGGATGATGCCAGGAGGAATATAAACAGCAGCAATGGCAAGCTTTTTGTGATTGCTAAGTTGGCAATTTTGTATTAAAATTTCTGCTTGGTGAAAATTAGGTAGGTTTACAGGAACTGGGGAAAGAGAAAGGTGTTGGCTGTAAAGAACTGCTTCACCTCCACATTTTTTAGAGGTCCTTTCTAGTTGATAGATGTAGCCAGGGGGCAAGATAGAGTTTGGAATATGGGGTTTGAGCCCGGTTTCTTATAATACAAGTAGGTGGGGAGAATGTTGGGAGATCCAAGCATGAAGGTCAGTGATTTTATTAAGAGGGCTTTGAGTGTTGATAGCCATTATGGATATGTGTTTGGAAAAATGGGGGGTAGGAAAGGAGAGAGAGATACGATAGCAGTGTGAGGGAGGGTTAGTAGGGTAGGAAGGTGGATTATTTGGGCATGGGTGGGGTATGGTATTGTTGGCCCTGGGTTAGGGTGTATATCACCTGCTTGCAGAAGGATGAAAGGTTCTAAATTGGGTTTTGGAGGATAATATTTTTTTGACGTGAGAGTATGTTTAAGTTTAATGCTAGAGGGGGGGAGATAGCCTGTGTATTTTATAATGGAAAAAGTGAGAGAAGTGTTGTGTAATGATAGAAATATGCTAATAGAAGCTGTGTTTAAATGGGTATTATTGATACAGGCATATGCCCATGATCAGATGGTAGAGAGAGAAACCATTATACCTTGTCATCTTCACTATCCCTGCCTCTCTCTGCATGATGTATACAGATAAATGGTATAATTTCAATATACCTGGGGAAACTTATTTTTGGACACTTCTTAATGTCAACCAGCCAAACCTCTCTTCCCACTCTAGGATGATCAACATGGGGGGTTCTAGTAAACACAGGACAGGCCATCAGTCGGAATACCTGAAAATGTCCCTTGCTAAAGAAGTAGTAGTATTCATCAGGACTGGCACAATTATGACACTGGTAACCCCAAACACCAGATGTTTTCCACAGCGGTTCAACTCACTACTCAGTATGCTTCCCTTGCAGATGCCCTGGACAGGAAAGGCCAAAATGATGCATTTGATATGCCAGACTTCACACAATGAAATTCTGCAGATGGACACTGACCGACAAGTTCTCTACAATTAAAACAGTTGCCCACCATTAGCAGTGGACATGAGAGGGCTCAATATTTCAGTCATTTGTGTGGATAAGTTTATCTTGTGTCCAGTTTTAAATTGGTTTGTTAGTGGTCGGTGTTGTGATTTATGGATTAATTGACTTATACCAATTGTGGGTAGCTTTCAATTATAGAACTTCGTTACATTGTGGGTAACCATAATGATCATGGATAACCCTACTTTTCAGATGTGCCATATTGTGAGCTGTTCAAGTGGGGTTGAAGTAGTTAAACTGATTACCTTGTTAGACCAAATGCACATGTTTGTACTCGTGTTGGTTTCCTGTTTATATAGGGAATCTAATTATAAGAAACGGCCTTTGAGTTATGTGCAAAGGTTTTGTTTTTTTCTGGTTCTCCCCAGTTATGACTTACATTAGAGCCAAGATGTAACCCCATTACTTTTTAGAAGAATTTCACGTCTGTCAGTTCAGATGTAGTTCATTCTATTCCCAATGCTAACTCTGCCACTGCTCCTAGTGGAATTAGATTCCTTATCCTGGAGTGGCACGGTATGAATGCAGTGCATAAAATGTCATGTTTAAGTGTTTTTATGAAAGAGCAAACCCATGTGGATTTTTTTTGAGGTGAAACTTAGGAGAATTAAGAATGACAACCTAAATAAATGACCTAGTTGTGCCATGTTTAGTTGGACGAACTTGTTAAAGCAAGAAGCAAGCTATTTTGGTGCATAGACTTAATTTGTCCAAAATCTCCTCCACAACACATAAGTAAGGGAGATGGGTGATGGGGAAAGTGTTGGCCAGTAGACAACAAGTGAAATTGGTTATTTTTTCACCTCCACAGAGGACAAGGGTATTTACTTACATAACTTTCAGGAAGCTCTGTTGCAAATGTGGGGTCTCACCGCATATCATTGCAGGTGATTTCAGTGTCGCTATTGATCCTTTGCATGATAGACATCCTGGAAAGGGGGGGGGGGGAGTCCTGTGTACCTGTTTAACACAATGATATTACAAGAAGTGCTCGTAAATCTGCAGTTATATGATGCCTGGAGGAGTAATGCACTTTTCTGAAACTGAGTTTACTTTTCTCACTCCGTGCACTAATGTGAGTGGGTTACATTTTATCTTTGTAAATTGTCTGTTAATGTCCTCCTGTTGGGACTCTAGATAATTGTTTTACTTTTGTATGACCATAGTTTTTTATTCTTTCAAATTAAAAAGGATGGATTTCCCTTCTCACTTAGACCCTCCTCTTCTAGCTATGAGGGAATACTCTTGAGGGAAGATATGCATATTTTGGCAGGGCCTAGGGAACTGAGGAGGTGCTATTTTTGATAAGTGAGAGCAATTTTAAGTATTTCACATATGACATTGAAAAGTTTATTCAGTAATTAAAGCAATTTATAATGGAAGAGCAGATCAAGTGTTTTCAGGCACAGTTGGCTGTGTTACTGGCTAGCTCCAAATGCTCCAAATTTAAGGATAGGTAGGTGCCTGTTGGAATGCATCATAAGTTCATAGGAGGTCACTAGGCTAGCGGCCCTAGAGCCCTTAAAAGCCTAGCCATGTTAATCCCGAGTTACCTCATTCGTCCTTGGTTAGATGGATGTAATTCGCAAAGCTAGTCTATGATCAGCACAGACTACCTCTGTCCATGAGGGACATGGGTGTCACCCTGGGATGAATTTGTGGTCTCCCATCCATTTGTCAGGGTTGCACTTAAATAGGATCAGTAAGGAGCTCTGTTTCATGTGAACTGGAATTTTATTCCAGAACAGCAGCAATCTCTGGATCGTATGTCTGTCTTTCTGGTGTTTTATGTTAATGTTGCAGGCTAGGTTAAGATCCCTAGAGTGAGTGACTCTTAGAATCATAGTAAGTTACTAGGTGATTGGCTCTGAGGCCCTTACAAGCCCAGCCAAGAATTTAGCCCATGTTCCGACAAGTCAGCATCTGATGCCCCTGTCCAAGCAGGGACACAGGTGGAATCCTAGGGGTGTATTTTCTATTCCCCATCCAGTTATTCAGGTTGCACTTAAAAAGGGTTAATGAGGCACTCTGCTTGACGTGGAGAGGGAGTCTATTCCACAGAAGGGGGAGTCTCTGGAACACAAATCTGTCCTGCCTACAAGTCCTATTGATGTCACAGACCAGGTTGAGGTTGCATGTACGGGTTACTCTAGTGGAGCTTGACTTGTGGATATGCAGCAAGTCCTATCAATGCGGGGTCTGAGATTAATTTGTATGCCAGACAGAGGTCACCTCTGAGGAGTCTGTATGAGACTGAGTAGAGGGACAAGAAACCCTGTCTGTGTGGGGTAGATGTTTGAGGCCCTGGATTCTCTTGGTGAGGAACTGCATGTGCTTTGTGAGGTACACCAAAAGGGGCATTATGCTCCATAATGGGTTTTATAAGAGAATAATTTGGGGATGTTGTGACCATCTTGTCCCTGGATGAGATACCCTAACTAATGAGGTGGGCCATGTAGAAAGCTTTCCTTACAATGGAGGTAATATGGTGGTCAGAAGTCAGTTTACTATCAACCTGGATGCCCAAAGTCCCTCACAACTGTGTGCTTAGGACCTTGCTGTTAATGTGATAATTTGTGGGGACGTCACTCTCGCCAAAGGGGATGATGCATTTTTTGGCATTCAGTTTGACGCCATGTTTTTAGAACCAGTCATTTGTTTGGGTGAGACCCTCTTGGAGGATGTCCACATCACTTGTGCCATTTGACTTGTGGATGTGCAGCATTTCTGTCAGGGCAGGGTCAGAGACTGCCCTGTATGCCAGGCACAAATCGCCTCTCAGCAGGCTTTGATACAGAGTACAGTGCGAGGGCTTTTAGTCTATCCACGCAAGTCATAGTTTGGAGACCCAGTATTTTCTTGGTGAGAAACGTCTGTGGTCTCTCCATCAGCTGCAGATGTCTGGTGAGATGCATGCAGAAGGGAGCATTGTACTCTGTTAATAATGAGGGTTTAGTACAGTGGAGCTGTAATGTCCTTAGACCTGAATGCAATGCCCTTACTTATGAGATGTGCAATGTAGAAGGCATTCCTTAACACTACGGAAACTTGGTTGAAGTTCAGATTGTTGTCTACTTGTGTTCCGAGATCTCGCACCACTGAGTGAACTCAGGGGCATGCTGTCAATATTGTAATTAGAAGGGAATTCTGCTTTGCCAAAGGGGATGATGTACTTTTTTTGCATTTAGTTTTGGACTGTGGCTTTGGCAGCAGTCATTTGTCTGTTAGCCCAGGTGTAATATGTTAACATTGTTGGGGCACCCAATTTGCAATAGGCAGTGTACTTTGTAAGCCAAAGGCCGTCTACTTTAGCCTGAACTTCCAAGAAGTAGATTCACAACAGTAAAGGGCCCAGCACAGATTCTTGTTGTACACCACTGGTGATGGGCCCTACTGGTAGAATTTGGAGTCACCTACTTTGAACAGTATGTGCTCTGTCGGTAAGCCAATTGGATACCTACCTAGTGATGTAAGGCTTAATCCCCAGCTGGGAGAGTTTCTGAATAACTGACTGGGAGATTGTGTCAAAAACCTTGGCTAGGTCAAGATAGGCAGTGTGCTCTGTCTTAACTTCATCCAGTGCTGTGGTGACTTTCTCAAAGAAGTCTGCTAGGTTTAATAAGCATGATCTGCCCTTAACAAAGCCAAACTGGGTTGGGTCTAGAGTTTGAAAGTTGCTTATGTTCTTGTTTATAAGGTCCATGATGATTCTGTCCATGGCCTTGCAGATTAGGGTGGTTAAACATATGGGTCTATAGTTCCCAGGGTCGGTTGATGGCCCTCCTTTGTGCAAGGGGATTACTGTTGCTGTTCTCCACTCTGCTGGAACAAAGTCAGTGCTCAGACTTTAGTTAGACAATGTCAAGTGGGTCCAGAAAGTCCTCTTTTAATAAGCAACCTGGGATGTTATCTGGTCTCTTTCAGGCCATATTTTTGGCCTTGAAGAGCACATATATGACCTGATCTCTAGAGATACTAGGCAGAGGACTGCTGTCACGTATGCTTTGGGGTATGGCTGGCGGGGACGGGCGTGAAGTTTGTGCCAAATCTGTCAGCTAGCAAGTTGGCAAGTTCCTCCAGTACAGTATGAGTGGCACCATCTACTACCAGATTGGCAGATAGCCGGGCCTTCCGTTTTAAATTTTGGACATAGTTAAAGAATGCCTCAAGATTATTATTAGTTAGGGATGCTATTTTAGCTTTGTAATTATCTTTAGAGGACTTTACAAGATTTCAGATTTGCTTTTTCAAGCTGTTGAGGGGATTCTTCCTCTGCTGAGCAAGTTCCCTTGTGTTCTTAGACATCAGTTTCTTCCTTTTGTTATATAACCTGTTTATACGTGAGGTCCACCAGGGTGGCTTGTTTTTTTGGAAGGACCTGGTTTTAATCTGGTCAGGTACAGCCAAATCTATACAGTTTGTTTTTATACAGGGCATTTGCATACACCACGCCATAGGAATCATCGTTGCCTTTGAATTGTGGGGCATATAAAACTTTATACTATCGTTTAGTATGCTGTAGTTTGATTTGGAAAAGTTTTTTTTTTCTGCTCCTGTGGTGGTGACAGGTTTAATAGTTGCTTCGAACAAGACAGACCTATGGTCCAACCGTACCAGGGAGGGCATCACATGAGGAGGGTGTAGTGCCCCCCCATGTTGGTGAGTACTATGTCTTCTAGGATATTTGAACCCCTTGTGGGAGGTTTAGACTAGCTGTTTCAGAGCATTTGTATTGACAGAGTCCAGGAACTTCTGATAAAGTAAGTTTGTGCTCATATATGTCACCCAGTCAGTGGAAAGGTAGTTCAAACCTCCCACAACTAAGGTGTTGGGCTGTATGGCGAGTGACTCCAGTAAGTCCAGTTAAGTGGTGTGCTTTCTTTGATTCATGGTCTAGCAATGATGTGGTAGGGTATTTTACCTATAGTTAATTGGGCATGGAGTAGTTAGTCATATTGTTTGACAAGTCTCAAGGTGCATTTGACTTTAATGAAGATGGATTCCCCTCCAACTTTGGTTCCTTCATGCTCATATTGAGTTCTGAGCATGTGGAAAGCATTGTAGCCTTGAATAGTGTCTTGTTTAGATTTTGTGACATCAGAAATTTTGTTGACATTGTCTAACACTATGTGGGAGGCAAGCACCTTTGCCAATATCTGAAAGCCTAGAGGAGACAGGTGCAGACCATCTCTGGTAAAGCAGTGTGGCCTGTCGACCTTGTCTTCCCAGCCTGACAGATACTGGATTCCCCTGGACTGACACCACAAGCTAAGACGATTGTTGAAGTCTATCATTTTTTGTTTGTATTGTAGCATCATCCTGGGTGAAGGTAGAATGCTGCTTAGGGTAGGGACATATGTAATTGGGACACACAATTTGAGAGTTCAGTCATGTCTCTTCATATAGTCTACAGATGTACGTGTCAAGTCATTCATCTCAACATGAACTATGGCAGATTCATAATGGTACCTGTTGAGTGACATGAGTACATGTGTGATTTGATGGATCCTGGCACCTGTGAGGCAGCTGACCGTGACCACCTTATCCAGCCTGGTGAGGGGGACATCTGTGTGACTCACTGTGGAGTCAGCTATGACCAAGACATTAGGTTTTGAGGTGTTTTGCCTTAGGGGCTTATTTGCTGAGACACTGGTATGTGATACTGTGTGTAATGGTTTTATATTTGCATAGCATTGTGTGCAAGTGGTTTGTTTGGGAGGTCTCTGATCTTTTGGTAGGCTTCTAGTGAGTACATGCAGGTATGTGGGTTTGTGTTGTGACCTTTTGTGTGAGAGGTGAAGTTTGTGAGCTGACTACCTGTTTGGTGTCCAGTTTGTGAGAAATGATTGCAATTTCGTAGGGTAATTACATCTCTCAGATGGGGATTTTGTTTGTTTTAGGAGTAAGTGGTTGTCTGTATACACGAGGCAATTACTACATTGCCTCAGAATGCCAATCAGGCTGGCCAGTGGAATGATGGGGAACTGCCCATCCATTATAGCATGTTTTTACCGTACGTACCATTAGGGAAGGGATTTGACCTGTTTTTGCGCTAGGGCTAGCAAAGGTGCTTTGTTCTGTTGAAAGCTGTGGATAATAAGTGTGGTAACGCTGCTCAGTGAGCACCTGAGTTGCCCATAGTGTAGTTTGGAAGCTTGGGAAGGTTCCACTGACAGATGTCTATGGAAAATTGAGTTTTAAGGCATTTACGTCTATACAGGGCACTGTTAACTCCTGTTGCACTGTGTGTGCACTGTAAAGCAGAAATGTGAGGGCTAAATACAGGTGAAATTAAAAGCTAATTGACTAATATGTAAACATACTATGAATCTTCCTCCAGCAATCCCCTGCTCAGACAAAGCTGGATCCACACTCTTCTGCCACAAGGGAGCAGGGGAGCTCTTCTTAATGTAGGATGGTTGGTTTAGTGCTCAAGTGTATCAATAACAGGCTAGATTCAGAAGGCCTGAATCTACTTTATGCTATCTAGGTGTGATAACAGTGCAAATCAAATGCAGAGAATAAAGCAGCCACAAACCAGTAAAAAAATAAAAGCAGAAATGTTGCAGCAATTCGATAAAGTACAGTTCAAAAGTGTACATTCTCAAAATATACTTATTTTTTTGCCTTGGATGAAAACAGAAACTCTAGACCTCTGGCAAAGGATGCCAAACTTAGAGCAGCTCCAGTTAATTGGGCACAAACCCGCACAAGCATGAGGCTTAAGTACAGGTGAGATTAAACACTTTTAGGCTAATCTACCAGTAGGAAAGCACACAATGAAACTTTCTTTAGCAAGCCCCAGCTCAGGCAATGCTGGGTCCACACTCTTCGGCCACAAGGGTGCAGGGGAGCCCTTCTTAATGTAAGATGGTTGGTTTAGTGCTAAAGTTTATCAATAACAGGCTAGATTCAGCAGGCTTGAATCTAGTCTATACTATATGCATCAGAACAGTGCAAATCAAGTGCAAAAAAAATAAATTAAATACTTGGAGCCCTTTTGTGCATTTCCCAGCTCAGATAGACCAGGTAAACACCTACTGCCACTAGATGAATAATCCCAGTCCACAAAATATAAAAGCACGGTAAAATGAGTGTTAGAAGTGAAATGCTACCACAAACAAACTTAGTTATGGATATAGCATTGTACTTTAAACAGCTTATAAAAGTGTAATTATTCAATAGAAGTACTTAACTTTGAATAAATGAGCCATAAAAGTGTAATTATTCAATAGAAGTACTTAACTTTGAATAAATGAGCCAAGAGCCACTCAATTGTACATAATTTGTAAAGGCACTAAAAAACGAGATAATCTGCAGCCATTTAAACTACATTCAGAAATCTCAAATGTTTCTCCAACCTAAACAGACCAGGCTTACCTCCCAGTGCACTAGATAGAAAGTCCACTGACCTTTTGATGTAAAACAAGTGTTTGCTAGAGTGTAAAAATACACTACTTTATCCAACAGCTAGCTGATGAATTCAGATCAAGTAGAACAGACAGTGGGAGGCAAAATGCATTTTTTCAGCGTAAGCACAAGGAAAGGCAAATACATAATTCAGGATATCAACAGTAGTCTAGAAAGGGAGGAACTTATTAACTCATTCACTCCAGTGGAGCCAAGGAAATTTGCACTGTTACTTCCAGTGGGTGGTGTCTAAGCCTTTTGACAATGTTCATATCTCTGGAACCATAGTGGTTATGAAAGAAGTATAAATGTCAAACTCTTTAGCACAAGCTATTATAGTGGTACTAGTCTTTAGGTTCTAGGTCTTACGCCAGATTTGGTAATTCACAGTAAACACAGTAACTATTACATTTGTGATGTTTTTGTGAACAACTTACAATATCTTAACCACTCAAGTTATAAACTTACGGTCAACAGCATTTTATTCATCTAGCTGATAGCATTCATATTAGGCTGAGTTCTGTCTGTTACTTGGTTGTTGAGATGCTTAGAAAAATGTGAACATTATAGCTATATAAATTAATATCATAAAAACAGTTACTATTTACCTGCACGAACCAGAGGTCTAATATTAATGCAGTTGAGTTTGCCATTGTATAAACTAAGTTGAAATCTTTTAAAACCTTGTACATAGCATGGTTTTGGAATTATTGATGCAAATATGAACAAGCAATATTTGACACTTGGAGGTGACAGTAGGAGTTAACTGTAGATGCACCTGGAGACGTCACTCAGATGTAATGAGTTAAGCTCAATTTACAGTAGGGGTGGGCAGCTTAAAATCGCCAGCTTTAAAGAGCAGCTCAACAAAGGAGTGTGTGGGTGGGAAACCACAGCAGGGAGTCACCAGCAGTGCCTTAGTTTATGCAGGCTTGAGATCTTTTCAAAGGCCCAGAATTTCACTGAGTATTTAGCTATCACTCGAGACAATTTAACCAATGAAGAACATGTCAAATGTGCAGCCTAGATAATTTGTGTCTACCCCTCACATAGAACAAAAACACCAGGCCAAGCAGATTTCTTAAAACAGGAAACAAAATAGAACAGAAAGCAGCTCCGTCAGTCAGACAAAAAAATGTAGGTTTACTTTCCTCATCCAGCAGGGACAATCATCTAGAGCCAAGGTTTACACCACCTTCTTATTTAGACTACTTGCTTATTTTCTTCCCTCAGATGTTGAGTCCTTAACAAAGGTGTCCAACCTCCTGTCACATCTAGGATTACACTTGAACCTATAAAGTCTTGTCTTACCCCCTCTCACTAAATTGTCTTTTTTTGGGGTGTCTGATAGATGCACTCAAGCAAAAGGCCTTCCTTTCAAAAGAAAAGGTAATAACTTGCTTCAGGCTCCTGCAAAATAATTTCTCTGGATTCTAGGCCTTGCGGCATCCATGATCCTCATGGTACCACTTGCCAGATTACATGCAAGAGAAATCAAATGTTAATTAAAACATATTGGACCTAGCAACTAAACACCTTGGAAAGCACCTTACACCCCTTGGACTTCATGATTACAGCAGAGTCTCATTTAAACTAATTGGGACCTAGAGTAGATCAGATAATCAAACATAAAAATGAACTGGATAAAAAACATCTAAAATCTTTTTTTTTCGGCATGCAGGAATACCCTTTTCATCCATTCAGTGATACCAGTAGACAAAGAATATTTTTCACACATGAGCTTGGCTACAAGCTCAAAAACATGCTCAAGTGAATACGTATAATGTTTACATATTCAGACTTAAAGATTTTTCCTACCCAGAAGCTATGGAAGGCCAATTCTGATAATTGACTGTTCGGATAATCGACATTCGAATAATCAACTCTACTGTAAAACCAAACAAGACGAACCAATTCGACTGTAGAACACTGGTTTATTAATGCTGGTTAAAAATATGACAAAACAGTAACAAGTACTAAGCGCTTTCACCCATAAAATATACTGGGCATCATCAGAGTACAAACACTATTTAAACCTTTTTAAAAAGGGTTTTAAATTTGTCCCTACTTTTAGATTAGACATTGGTAAAATTCTTATTAATTTAAAACTTTTTAATAGAAAACTTAATTTAAGGATGTTTTTTAAGAATAACAAAGGTACTCAGAATGACGATCACTCTTTTACTTTAAAAAGACATGGCACATTTATACCCCCTCAAAACCCTATTATTCAAGTGTTTGAGAGGTTGTGATACTCAGATACGCAGAATAGTGAAGAATGAAAAAAATAATATCTTATAACTTAAGCACAGCCAAAAAATTTTGCTTGAAGGAACTAACAACAACAGATAAATATAGTGTTATGAAGCCCGATAAGGGTGGTGGTGTGGTTGTTATGACCAAGGATGATTACTTCAACAATATGACCATCATGTTAAGTGACAACACCACTTATGAAAAAGTGTTGAAATATGAAATGTTTGAAATGTACAGGGCCTACACTAAGTTGGACTGGATTCTGTATGAATATCTGATGGATGGTGTCATTACTAAGGATGAATACAACTTTTTAAATGTGGAACACCCCATGACTCCACCCATCTTTGGTATTCCGAAAATTCATAAAAGTGTCCACAATCTACCCTTTAGACCAATAGTTTCTGCCAGAGGGCCTAAAACTGAGGCTATGGCTTCCTTTATTGATTTTCAGTGTAAAGAAGTATTAATAAAATTGGATCACTTAGTCAAAGATTCATGGCATTGCCTGGATAAAATAAGAGATAATTTTGTTGGGATAAACCCTGAGATTTCTATGATTACTATTGATATTGTAAGTCTTTTTACCGCAATTCCCCACAAGTTGGGTATAGAAATGTTTGAGGCAAGCTTATTAAAATTTGGTGCATTTAGTAATGACAAATGCAAATTTTTAAGGGAATTGATGGAATTAGTACTTGAAAACAACTATATTTTTCTAAATGGTGAATATTTTAGACAAAAAAACGGGGTAGCCATGGGGGCAGGATGTGCCCCTATCTATTCCAATCTTGTCTTAGCCTTTTGGGAGACACAAACGGTGTTCACCTCTTGTTATTGGGATGATATTGTTCTTTATCTGAGGTTCCTGGACGATATTTTGATTTTCTGGAAAGGGATAAGAGAAAAATTTTTAGAATTTGAATCCTTTCTTAATACATCTAGCTTTTTAAGTTTCACTAGCAGGATAGTTGACAATTATTGTGATCTTGATATACTACTGTATAAGAACAAGGATAGGTTAGAAACTAATATTTTTCAGAAAAAAACACATTCTAATTCTTTCCTACATTTCGATAGTTGTCACTCTTACTATCAAAAGAAGAATTTAATCAAAGGGCAGATGGTTAGGCTCTCAAGAATTATCAGTGAAGATACGTTTTTTTCTGATGAAATTAAAATATTGTCAAGTATGTTTTTAGATAGAGGATACCCAAAGGATTTGATTGATAAAGTAAGTGCTGAGATACAGATAAAAAGACAGCAAATGTATCAACCTATTATAAATTTTGGAATTACAAATACTATTTGTGAGAATAGACCAATAATTGGAAATGATATGTTAGTTATTCCATGTAATGAAATAACTATGAAAATTGTCAATACTGTACGAGAGAGTTGGGCTAGTGTATTTATGAACAATGATGAATGTATTGACATTCTTGGTTTATGGCCTAAAATTACTTACAGTAGAGGCATGAATTTAAAAGAATACTATGAAGCAACACATAGTAAGAATATTTACCTAAAGTCCAAGATGGGTAAATGTGGTACATGCCACACATGCAGATATATTAATGACGGACCCTATGTAGTAGTTTGTAACTTTGGAAAAACTATCAAATGCCCGGGGTATTGCAACTGCAATACAAAAATGGTAGTTTACCTTGCTTACTTGTTCATCATGCTCAGCTTACTATGTGGGGAAAACCATTAGAAAGCTTAAAGATCGAATAGGAGAACATGTTAGACATAAAAAAGAAAAAAAGACACTAGTGCCCTTTATACACGTAGTGTAAGGTGTGATAATTTTAAAAGGTTCCTATTCTTCGTGATAGAATACCCTGTAACAATAATAAAGGAGGTGATGACAAGACATTACTAGAAGTTAAAGAATGTCTATGGCAACTAAGACTTAATGCAAGTATTCATCCAGGTATCAATGACTATATTTCTATAGCCAGTATACTTGGACATAAATCACAATTTATTTAATTACAAACATCTAATGGCCTATTTTAGATAATTAATGGATGTACTTATTTTAATATTTATGTTATTGTTTTTAACTATTTTGTACAATTCTAGAGTTTTTTACTATATGTAATTGTCACACATACAAGTTTTCAAGATATATTATACATTGCATTTTAATATTTGTTTTACAAGTCTTGGCATAATCGTTGATATAGGCAGTCTTTTTAAAGCAGTTTTTCAGGGATTATAATGAGGTTTGCACAAATGATTGTTAAATTAAATTAATTATAATTGTTTTTTATTAGTCATCATTTAATTATTTAATTTATTTATTGCTGCTTCTATTTAAATGGAATTCATTGTGATAGTGTTTGTACTCTGATGATGCCCAGTATATTTTATGGGTGAAAGCGCTTAATACTCGTTACTGTTTTGTCATATTTTTAACCAGCATTAATAAACCAGTGTTCTACAGTCGAATTGGTTCGTCTTGTTTGGTTTTACTGGTTCTAATAGTTTGGAAATCAACTCTACTGTGCTGGAGTTTGTAAGGTGAAAATTGCAGCTGTGGAAGGATCAACTGGCTCTCATTCCAGGACTGTCTACCAGCTCAAGTTCAGTCTGTTCAGACAGACTCTTCGATTATGCTTGGGGTGCAGTTTCTATAACAGTAAATGTGTAATGTGTGAGAGACTCTTCTGACAGACCAAAGCACACAAAAATCAAGGAAATGCTAGCAGTGGTTCATGCTTTGAAATCTCTCCACCATATAGGCTCTGGGCCCTTCACATATTGCTGTGATCAACACCACTGATGTGGTATCTCAACAAACAGAGGGGTACATGGCCATGCCTACCTTGCTCTTTGGGAATAATGGCTTGGGAGATGACTTTTCAATATTCTTCGACTCTTTAAGTCTCCTGCATTTTGTCAGAACAAAATATTGTGGCAGACAAAACTTAGTTACTGGGCAGACCCTCATGAGTGCAGACTCAATACAGGTGCAGATCTGTTTGTCTCTTTACAAAACAGGCAACTAGAAAAATTCTGTTTGAGACATCCTTGTGGCTAAGCATGGTGAACAGATGCGGTTTCATTCTTCTTGATTGGGGAATGTTCCTGTGTGTTTTTTTCCAGCCTTTTCAGTGATTTCCTAGGTACTTCTAAAGATTCAGAAAAGTACCAAAAATCATCGTGATTGACTCCCTTTTGGTCCAGGCAGACTGATTCTCTCTTATGGAATTGTTCAAGGGCAAATACAAGCTTCCTCACAGACTAGATGTGCTCATTTAACACAAGGAGGGTTTGATGCACCCTGGTATCAATCTACAACTTATGACCTAGATTCAATTTTAATACCTTTAGGCATCTTGTTTACTGGGATATGCAGTAGGTACTAACAGAGGCAAGAAAACCTGGTACTAGAAAGTCTTAGCAAATGGAAGAGATTTTCTAGTTGATGCCTTTCCAATCATAGGGGTCCAAAAAGGGAAGTAGCACCTCTTGTTTCGAAATATTTGTGTGAGCTACTTAGATGGCTTGCTGTATGAGTCCATCAAGATGCTTGTCTATAATGGATCTATCTTTCTTCTCTTTGTGGTCAAACAGTTTCTGAAAGGAGTGTTGCATGTGAGAACCCCTTGCAACACTACATTGATGTGGTATCTCAACAAAGGGGATTACAAGATCTTACCCACCTCGCTCCTCCTCCTCCTTGGGATCTCAATTTTGTTCTGGAAAAAAATGACTAACTCTCTGAACCAGCCTCTCAGGTGGACTTTGCACTTCATTATTTGGAAAACTGTTTTAGTTGTTGCTCTGACATCAGCAAAGCGAGTATCTTGAGTTGTAAACTCTTATGGTGGATAAATGCTGTCAGGCTTTCTACAGGATTAGGGTTGCATTACGCAGTAATCCTTCATGCCTAAAGTTGTTTGGTGGCTTGATACAAGGTACTCTATCTCAGTTTTCTTCTCAGAGCCAAAAAACAAGGGATAATAGATTCTGCCTTCACTAGATATGCGAAGGCAGCTCAAGTACTACCTTAAGTACTTTAGAAAGGCTGAACAGCAGTTTCCTATGCTGGGACTACAAAAGGCCATCTTGTGTCTAAACAGACTATATCCAGATGGTTGTCCTCTACTATTTTTTTTTCTCTTTTCCCTCCATGGTGTTAGGCAGAGTTGAGGTACAATTCTACAGGACCTCATCTTCGATGGCATACTGGAAAGGGGTGGACTCGAAGTATTCTAGAAGCAGAAACTTGGCCCTATGTTCATACCGTCACAAAGCACTGCAAACTAGATTCCTTCTTTAGGGCTAGGACAGGCTTTGCTAGGACCATTCTTCAGTGCTCCTGGACCCTTATCTGATCTTCTCCTCGGTAGGGCATGCTTTGGGAATCTACCCACAGACTACTGCATCAGTAAGAATGAAGAACTTAGTACAGTTATACAAGTCCTACTTAGCTATAACAGTAGCTGTTCGAATTTCTTCTCTGCTGCAGTAGCTGCAACCATCATCTCCCTTTGTTGATAGATGAGGTAGGACAAACCCTTCTTTGTTACTTTTGTCGTTTGGATGATTTATTGTTTTTTTCTCAGAATTAATTTTTATCCCTTTCTTGGGGAAGTAAAATCCTGAAGATTTATCTCACTCTGGTTGCTAAAAGGCTGCACTCTTTTTGGAGAGAAGTATATTAGCAGCCATAGTAAGTGAAAGGGAGGGGAAGTTAGAACTTTGGAAACTTGGCCGGGTGCCATGTCCTTAACAGGACAACATCCATAGGCTACTACAGCATTAAATTCAAATGGACACTATCCATAAGCAACTAAAGCACTGAAGAAATGTAAACCTTTACTGTTATGGGCAAGTAGGACTTGCACAACTGTACTTTCCAACTTAAATTGGAGGAACAAAGTCTAGGATCAAGGGGAAATGGAAAGGTGGATTAGAAAGATTTTCCATGGAGCATTTAATCCTTTGGAGCAGAATGTAATGTGGGCTAATCAGGGGTATTGGGTAGATGGTCACCAACTTTTGGGAAGATTAGATTCTGCAAGGGTGTCTTACATGGGTGGGTCTTGTGGATCTGCATACAAGGCAGTTTAACTATGTTTCAGTGCAGATAATTGAAATGGTCAATACTTGTAATTAAGAGAATTATAAATACAAACCTAAAGTTATCCTAGTTTGGCCAAACTCCTCATCTTCTGGGCAAGGGATGAGACACCCTGGATCTAATGGGGTCCCAACTGTTAGCTTATTGTTATACATTTCTGCAGAAAGAAACTGGGTACATCTCCGACCAGATCAAAGAGGGGTGGCATGAGATGCTTAAGAAACCCTTTGGAGGGAGAGATTCTGTAAATCTCTTATTGAAGATTTTTTTTTTACAGATTTAGAGCTATATATAAAGTCTCATGTACTAGATTTGCATTACTCCATAGGTGGCACCACCCATGATTGATCAATAATGGCATGTGCAGGTGCTGCTCCAGTCCTCTGGTAGAATCATTCCATGTTATCTGGTCTTACCGTACAGTACAGCAATTTTGAGGGCTGGTCGTTGATGCCATCAGATGGACAAGCTGTTAACGACTCCCTGACCGGGCTTATCCAGAGTTTGGGGGGTTTGTATGGCGACACTACATTTTTCTCAAATGGCATTAGACTGGCTAAAAATATTTAGCGCTGTGGTGCATGCCATTATGTTTAAATATTGGAAGTATGGTCCAAAAGAGGATGACATTAGCAAACTGTTTGCTATCTTTATACATCCGTTACAGCCTTATGAGGAGAAGTTTCTACTCATTAAGAATGTTAAGGACTATTGGAATGTATTTTTTTTATTTTGTTTAGAACATGTAGTATAATCAAGTCTAGATATAGGTTAGGTATACGTTGCTGTTCACATTTCTTAAATTTTATATGTTCCGGTTTGCATGCACAGATGGCTTATGTATTGTTCTTCTGTTTGAGTTTTTATTTTCTCTGTAAATTTAATAGCTATCATAGTCTGTTGTGCTGGTTTGTTGGTGATATCTTACTTCCTCAAAAAAAAAAAAAAAAATGGAATTGGCAAGTTGCTCTGGCACTGTCGGCAGTTAATTTTAATATTGAAAAAAATGTTAGTCTCATTAGTAAAGCACTGTATACCTGTAAATATGGGGACATACTTGCAGTGCAGCATATAAAATAGTGTAATATTTTCTTACTCTTTTGCTATCATTTGTTGCAGCATTCAGAGCTTTAGAACTGTGTCCTGGTCTGTGATCATTTCAGATCTGTTACTCCCCTAGACACTGTTGTACATGTCACTTAAGAGACTTAGAAACCTCTTGTATAACTGATGTCAACTCTCAATTAGACATAGGAGACCCTGGTATTGTTAAGTCCTGACTCTTAGTGTGCTATTCTGTCAAAAAAATAAATTCCGAAACCATTACATGTTTAAAATGGTTTACAGGGCTCCCTTATCCAGTAGCAACGCCCATGCTGCTTAACCCTGAGATTGCTGTGTCTACTACAGAGTGGAGGAAAACTGAGATACTGTAATCTCAACATTAATATATGGCTGCTATTTGCACTTAAATAATTCTTGTAGCGAGGACTTCAGTTACATTATGTAAGCCATTAATGGCCCATGTCATCATCTGATATGTTTTGATCATTTGATATCCAGTGTATCTTAATAGGGGACTTCCCAGTGGTGCAATGAATGGATTCCCATTGTATAATTAATGGTTCTGATTAATCTTTAGTTACCATCTTAATCCAGTTTAGGGCCCTGGTGGGAACTTATAATGACCCTCATTGTGTGTAAAGGAGAGTACTAATACTTGATGGGGCACCAGTGCATTGCTGGACATGAAAGCACATGGCATGCATACCTGGGGCAATTTTAAATGATATTCCAATTCATCAACAACACATTTGGGATGTGGTAGGAAGCAGAGTGCCCAGAAAATCCTATCCATTCACGGGACAGGATGTGCAGAGTTTGTGTACCCTCATTCGCAGTCTTCTGCCAAGCTAAGCTGTAGAATTTGTATGAATTAGACTGTGTATATTGACATTTGTCATTTATCACTGTGTTTTCACTAAGTCTAGCAACAGATTATTTTAGGTGAGGGTTCTACCATATCCGACAGTTATTCAGAAGAATTTACCAAAAATTTGTAACAGGACCATTTCCTTAAAAATCCACCATGTAAAAGCTGTATATAACTTCTGATTGTAGCCTAATACTTTCTGAAGTAGAAAGCACATTGATTAGCAGTGCACTAAAAGGGTCTAATGAGTTTTTCAAGATTTCTTACGGTGCCTCCCCCCCCCCCCCCAAATTTTTATCCTCTCTGCAGCAGACCATTGACTGCCACTGGTGTATCTTCTCAACTTGGGTGTCAAGAGTCTCAAAAATGCATTGTGGTTCTAGAAATGGACACCAGTTAGAAACAAGTCATGGAGCTTTCATACCTCAATAGGAGTAAAAAGTTTTGCATGCTGACCTTAAGGAAGCTATAATTGTCTTTCGGCTTTTCCCAGTTAGGGGTCGCCACAGCGGAACTCCTAATGATTGGCAGTGGATTTTTACAATGCTGAGTTGCCAGCCCGATGCCCAACCTTCAAGGAAGGTGCACCCATTCACGCACCTACTTGCATGTTTGTAATGTCATTCGACCGTGGGGAGGACATGCAGACTCCACACAGAAGGTGCTCCAGCTGAGAATCAGACGGGAGAACCTCTTGCTTTGAGGCGACAAGACCTTATGGAATCTACTGCAAGTTTTTTTTTTTATTTTTATTTTATTTGTCCTCCCATTTTTTCTTTTCCCCAGCTCTGTGGGCGTTTACCAAAATGCTAGCCCTATTTGCTTATCTGAGATACCAAGAAGAATTAAATGTACCCATGTGACTGCCTTATCATAACCACTTTCTTTACACAGTTATGGAATCATTTAGTAAAGCAAAGCAGTACATTTCTTTTTTCTGGGGATTACTTTGATCTTAGTGAAATTTCTACATCACCCCCAGCACAAAGGGATCCAGTTACTGGGATCAGTGTTGGAGGCAGTCTCTTCTGCTGTATGGTAAAATGAATGGCATTTATTCCAACAGCATCAGTACATTATGGATGGACTAGCAAACCAAAGCATTTCTAATCAGTTCTTTGTAGGAATAAAAAGAATGAAAGTGCTCTACTTTAAGGATGTCTTGGCCTGGTCTTCCTTTTATCTGATTAGAAACATTTAGTTTGTTCAAGTTGTATGTTTCCACTGCCTGCTGTTTCCAAATGGTTTGTTTCCGACATTATGGATGAAGCTGTAGACATAGTAGAAAGCAGGAAAAAGCACCAACTGTATCTGTATATATAGAGTGCTCCAGGGCTGAATCTTGACCTATGTTTACATCTTAGTCTGCCTGAGAGTGCAAACTGTAAGCTTATGAACTGTAGTGCTTGAATGTCACAGCTAATGTATGTCACAGCTTTACTGAGTACCAAGGTTGTGGTATAACTTCCAATTCTATCGTAACATTTTCTAAAGTAGAAAGCACATTGATCTTTGATGCCCTTGCAGCTGTTTGTCATTTAAAGTGCCCCACCAAGACGCACACAGGTTCATCAGCACTTCAGTATCACTGTAAAGGTGTCTAAAGCACACACAGACCAACCCCCAGTAACATGCAGTCCCACAGACAAACAATTAAGCCCAGATAGGAATAGGAATAGCTCTGTTCAGTTTGTGGTCAGCTGTGAAACATTAGTTTGCAATTGTTTATTACTTTATTTACTGTTTTGTTTACTGGAGTAGATTGTTAATTACAAATGACCATTTTCAGGTTCAGCCTGGGATTTTGTATGGATAAGAAAAAAAGCATAAACACAATTATACATAGCTTTGATTAACATTGCATGTCACGTGAGTGTGTGTGTGTGTATATATATATATGTATATATATATATATATATATATATATATATATCTAAACATTAAAAATCAAAAAGATTAAAAAGATACATATGTATAAAGTATGTACAATATTAGTAGTTGGGTAACTAAACAAATATCCAGTATTAATCAGATTGTAGGCATTGAGTGTTATGCTAAAAAAAAAAAAAAAAAAAAAAACTAGGGGAAGTTAAAGGTTTAAAGTGAAAAATTAACAAAAACGAAGTATTTACTGTGGAAATGGATTAATTGGTCAGGCAGACCTAAAGTTGCAGGAGTAGTTGATGTGGCCCGAGTGAGAGCACTTGCATTGCACTTCAGAAATATAAGGCCAGCTAACATAACGGTCTCCGAGTATAAACACCATAATAAACTTGGAGTTAGGGTACAGACGACTCCTAATGTGCAAGTTGCATCTGTTTACAGCTTGCAAAAGTACTCTTGACGAGAACATTCTGCATACTTGACCATAGTAATAGGTAAAAGCATGTATAAGCTTATTCAGTTCTTAGAGTGCAGCAATAGTACTATCTACTGGCAAGCTTAACTCTCTCTCTCTCTCTCTCTCTATATATATATATATATATATATATATTTTTTTTTTTTTTTTTTACAGGAATATGTAAAATGTTTTCATATGAACTAATTATGCAGCAAATACAAAAGACAAGATTATTTTTGAAAGTGCAGTAGCATTTATATTTTCTTTACTGAAACTTTTCAGCAAGGGTAATGACATTTTCTGCTCTATTTAATGGTTTAGGGCAGCAGTGGACTCGCTAGTTAAAATTTTTGCCGCACCCATTTAGAAAAAACGTAGAACCAAGTATCATGGGAAATTCAAAAATGCACTGCACTAGTGGTCACTCAGTAGATTCCAACCCCTTTTCTCGAGGGAAATATTAAAAAAAAAAAAGAAAAACTTGCACTGTCTGGTCCAGTAAAGAAGCCATTGAACTTGGGGCTGGCCTCTGAAGATAGACGATTATAAATCCTCCCTTAGCTATGCTAAAATAAAAAAAAAAAAATACACACACATATATATATATATATATATATATATATATATATATATATATATATATATATATATATATATATATATATTCTAGCTTGCTCTGAACTTATTCATAACATCTTCTCTAGTTATGGCAGAGATCAAGACCTGCAACAATCTGGCATGGTTTTCAAAGAAGATGAGTGGCATTGAATCGAGAGATGGTGGCAGTTGACTATGTAGAACAAATGAGAAAAAAGGGGGCTGCTGCTGATTGTCAAGGTTAAAGGAAGATGAGCCATAACATCTAATAGTTAAGATGAGATGAGTTAAAAATGGTGATGTATAATTAGTCTGCAGAGAAGTCTCCAGGAACAGATGGTATTACTGTGGAAGTTGATAAGAAAGTGATCAAGATTTGGAAGATTTATTCACTAGTATTCTAGGAGGGGAAGCATCAGCATCTTGGTAGAAAGCTCTGGTGGCTGTATTACCCAAAGAAGGTAAAGACCCATCCATGCCAGCTTCATGTAGACCCATTTCAATTTTAACCCATAGTTATAAAGAGTTTGTCTATAGTAGCTAAAAAAAAGGGCAGAGGTATTGCCGAAATTGATAGATATGGCTCAATATGGTTTTGTGTAGGGGAGTCAAACATTTAACAGCAATAGAAAGTACAGTTGTGTAAAATCTTACCATAAAAGTAGATGTCTTTGCCTTCACTGCTGCAGTATTCTTAACAATATGGAATTCCCTGCTGCGGAAGCCCAACATCCCTCCAGTCTTCCAAAGACTTGCGAATTTAAAAGGAATGGTGAATGTCACCATACGCTCCCTGCGTAATGTAGGGCAATAAAGGTGATGTTCAGGTTTACCAAAAACAGAACAACTTTGCCACCAGTCTGAATGTATCTTTTACTCCATTGGTCTGTTTACCTGTGTCCACCACCTGCCAGTTGAATGCCTTTTCATTCTCCAGTGACTTCTACGCCTGTTTGCTGTTTATGCAAGCCCTGCTGGGGATTTTGTTTTTTCTTGATTATCTTCGTGTTTCACTGTTGCAGTCATTACATTTGGGTAATCCTGCTGGCAGGTTGCCCTCAGCTGGCATGAATTCCAAAGTCTTGGGTCCTGCATCGGCTGCTGTCGCCCCCTCCCTGACGTCAGGTCGTCAGGGATATAAAAGAAGCACCTGACGCCATTTTCTTTAGTCTTTCTTGCTGCGCGGTGCCCGAAGCAGAAGCAGTTCGCAAGTGCCGGTTGGTCGACTCCTGGGATTTTCGTGTTAGAGTTTCAGATCCGAAGTCTTCAATAAAGCTAAGTACCCCATTGTGGAAACTTTTTTCTTGCTCCAGACCGATGCCAGAAAAAGTTAATGATTGTATTTCTTGTGGGAAGCAAATACCTCAAGGATTTTCATTCTTACTGTATTCCTTGCCTAGGCCCTGATCGCAACGTTTCTGGTTGTCGGTTTTGTGGTAAATTTAACCAACGCACTATTAAACGTCTGTATGATTTTGCTTTAAACTACTTTGGACGCCGGTTTAATTATCCAGAAATGTCGTCTGATAGCCATCTGACTACTGGAGTTCACAAAAAATGCAAAGAAAAGGAAAGATAGACAGCCAAGGCCCAAAACCTACGACTAAGCTTCTAAGCCAGTTTCTGGTTCGCCGGTCCTCAGTGAGGCGCTTTTGCTGCCCCTGACACCCGCTACTTTAGAGTCGCAGGCCACTACCGACTCCCGCGTGGAGGCGGCCATGCCGCTGGAAACTCAAGGTATTGGAGCTTCTGATATCCCTTCAGATGGGTCCAGAGCCGCTGAGCAAGCACCGGCTACTGAGGGTGTATTCGGACCTAAACATTTTTACATCAAACCAACTTCAAAGGCAAAGACTAAAGCACCTTCCAAAGCAAAGAAACCAACTCGAGCCACGTGGTCAGGCCTCTATGACCAAAAAACAGATGCTTAAAATGGCCGAAGACTTGATTACCTTGATCAGGGGTTCCCATCCCCCTCCTGAAAAGAGGCCTAGGCAAGAGACTATGAATCTTCAGACCAGGTTTCAATTTCTTCTGATTCCTCCTCTGATCAGGAATATTCTCTTCCCCCCTATGAGGATTCTGATGCTGAAGAATCTATACCTTCAGCTTCTCCTCCAGAGGACTATTCTTTTGGGGAAACCTTGCATACCATGAGGGAACATTTCCACTGGGAGAGCCAAGATTTTTCAGAATCTAAAAAGAGGCTCAGGGATTTCCTTTTACTACCTCAACACAAGCCACTAGCCATCCCACCTGTGTTAGACATTGTAGATGTGTTTTTGGAGTCTAGTCTTACCCCTGACTACTTACCTCCAGCTCCTGTTAAGCCTGACAGATATTACAGGGTTCCTGACTCTCCTACATTCCTTTTTAAAAACCCTGCTGCAGACCCAAACTATTTCTCAGGGTCCCAAAGGAGTTGAGGCTTCCGCTGCAAAAAACCCTACCCCCTCTGACAGAGATTCTAGGGCCCTGGATAGATTGGGGGGAAAAAAGGTTTACACATCTGCTACCTTGGCTATAAGGGCCTTAAACTGTCAGTTTCATATGCTCAAATATCAGCAACATGTTATGGCATTGCTTAAACAGAAAATGTTGTTAAACTGAATGTGCAGAAAACAAGGAAATGCAGGATTTATTGCATGCAGCTGAACAAGTTGGAAAGCATACTTTGCAATGCAGTCACAGGCTGTGTAATTAGGAGGCATGCTTGGTTAAAGGAACAAAATATGCCTGATCATGTTAAAGCTAAGTTATTAGATGCACCTTTACAGCATGATAGTTTGTTTGGTGTTAAGGCAGAAGAGGTGTTAAAGAAAATGGAGTACAAATCTAAATCTATGCAAAAGGTCAAAGATTTTTTTTACAAGTACAGCCACCTAGGTTTAGTAGACACTGGCCAACAAATAATTGGTCCTTTCCTGTGTCAGACCTCAAAGGGGCAGATCCCAGGCACAAGGTTCATACCGCACAAAGCAATGGGGTGCTTCTACCTCCAAAGTTGGAGAAGACAAATCACAACCATACAGGAAACAGTCTCAATGTCTTCCCCCTCCCTGCACCAAGCACTTATCTCCTGGCAGCACCCTTAGGGGGAAAATTAGCACTTTTTTCTCAAAATTGGCACAGTATAACCCAGGACAAGTGGGTTCTAAATAGTGTCACACTGCTACAAGCTCCATTTCCATACCCTGCCAAAGGCAAACGGCTGGCCATATCTGCCAAAAAATCAATGAGCAGAGGCACAAAAACAAGTCTCATCCCTCATGGACATGGGGGCCATTCAACAAGTACCAGAGCAAGAGCAGGGACAAGGATTTTACTCAAGACTGATGTTCATCGTGCATACAGCTGCAGTAATCACAGATGGGTTTTCAGCTGTCAGGCGGTCCCTCGGTCGGCCGAATTCCAAAGTCTTGGTCCGGCATCGGTTGTCGTCGCTTACTCTTCTGACGTCAGTAAGGCCAGAGTATATAAGACACAGCCGACACCATGTTCTTCAGTCTTTTTTGCCACGGTGCCCGGCAGAAGCAGTTCGCAAGTGCCGGTCGGCCAGCTCCCGAATTACGAAAAAATTGGAACCGAAGTCTTCTTTAAAGCTAAGTACCCCGTTGGGGAAACTTTTCTTGCCTCAGACCGATGTCAGAAAAAGTTAATTGTATTTCTTGTGGGAAGCAAATACCGCATAAGGATTTCCATTCCCGTTGCATACCTTGTTTGGGCCCAGACCACGACGTCTCGGGCTGTCGCTTTTGCGCTACCTTCAATAAACGCACTATCAAGCGTCGGGCGGAGTTCGCCCAACACTACTTTGGTAAAGCTTTTGATTATAAGATGTCGGACACTCCGACTACCGTTTTGTCCAAAACGCAAGGAAAAGGACCGACATGCGAGACCCGCGGTCTCCCCCGACACCACGCCAAAACAGGCTACACGTGGTCCGGTTCTCAGCGAGCCGCCTTTGCAGTCCCTGACTACCGACGACACTCCTTTGGCGGTGTTCTCTGTACCCGAGACCACTGGGTCCTCGGTCCTTTCCCAGACTACAACCGAAGCCCCTGCTAATGTCGAGCCTACTAATGTGGACAGGTCCACCTCCACCCATGGTGTATTTAGGCCCTCATCTTCTTTTTCAATAAAGGCTTTTACTAAATCCAAAGCAGCCAGGCATCCCACGAGGCCTGTTGCACAGGGCCCATCTCCTGGACCATGCCTAAGAAACAGATGCTTAAAATGGCTGAGGATTTAATTACTCTTATCAGAGGTTCTCAGTCCCCTCCTGACAAGAGACCCAGAGTGAGGGAAGAATCTCCCTCTTCTGATCAGGGATCCATTTTATCAGAACATTCTGATGCAGAGGAATCCTCTTACTCCCCTTTTGAGGATTCGGATGCAGAACAGTCCATTCCTTCTGTATCCCCTCCTGAGGATTTTTCTTTTGGGGAAACCTTGCACACTTTGAGGGAACACTTCCATTGGGAAGGCCAAGACTTTTCAGATTCCAAGAAAAGACTTGGGGAATTTCTTTGGTTACCTCAGCACAGACCTCTGGCTATACCCCCTGTTTTGGATGTACTGGATGATGTCTATTTGGAGGCTTGCCTTAACCCTGATTCTCTGCCTCCTGCACCAGTAAAACCTGATAGGTATTACAGAGTACCCAGCTCTCACCAATTTCTCTACAAAGGCCATAATGCTGACCCTGAAACCATTTCACAAGGCCCCAAGGGATTAAAGGCCTCCACTGCCAAGAATCCACTCCTGCAGAAAGGGAATCCAGATCTCTAGAAAGGTGGGGTAAAAAGGTATATACCTTGGCCACCCTAGCCATGAGGGCCTTAAACTGTCAGTTTCATATGATTAAATATCAACAGTACCTGTTATCACAATTAAGGAACAAAATGTCTCAACCTGAACAACCAGATTTAAGAGTTACAGGATATGATGCATAGTGCGGAGCAAGTGGGTAAACACACCTTACAATGTGGTTATGATGCCCTAGAGGCTTCCAGTAGAGCGGCTGCCACAGGATCAGTCATTCGCAGGCATGCCTGGCTTAGGGAACAAAATTTACCTGATCATGTGAAAGATAAACTTCTTGATGCTCCTTTACAAAAGGATGTATTATTTGGTACTAATGCTGAGGACATACTACGGAAAATGGAATAAAAAGCCAAATCTATGCAAACTGCCAAGGCTTTCTTACAGGTCCAACCACCACGTTTTAGCAGAAATTGGCCGTCAAAAAAACTGGTCCTTTCCAGCCACTGACAAGCCCCAAAGAGGCAGATACAGACGCACAAGAGGCAGAGGGCAATCACAAGGATCATATAGAGGCAGACAATGGCAGTCTCCAGCACCAAGAGGTGGTGAAGACAGTGCACAACAATAGAGGAAGCAAACCCAATGGCTCCCTCATTTCCATGCCAAGCAAGTCTCCGCTGACAGCACCTTTGGGAGGGAAACTAGCATTATTTGCAAGCAATTGGCATATTGTCACAACAGACAAATGGATACTGGACATTATAAACAGAGGCTACAAATTTCAATTTCACACTCTTCCAAAAATGAGAGGCATGCCAAACCTGCCACAAAATCAAAGGGCAGAGGCACAACTGCAAATTTCAAAGCTCCTAAACATGAGAGCTATACAAAAGGTACCTACACTCCAACAAGGTCAAGGTTTTTATTCAAGACTTTTTCTGGTACCAAGAAAAGGAACCGACTGGAGACCCATTTTGGACTTATCCATCCTAAACACATTCCTACTCGTGCCAAAATTCAAGATGCTCACATTACAGCAACTTCTTCCCATGCTGGGCAAGGAGTTTTGGCTGGTAACATTGGACCTCAAGGAGGCATACCTGCATGTCCCAATCAGACAAAGCTGCAGAAGATACCTCAGATTTCTTGCAGGTTCAATCCACTATCAATTCTCTGCATTGCCCTTTGGCTTATCTACTGCGCCCAGAGTATTCACAAAGTGCCTGGCATCAGTGATTGCCTACTGCAGACTTCAAGGGATACCAATTTACCCTTATCTGGACGACTCCCTGATCCAAGCGGACAGCAAACGCATACTACTGGAACATCTGGCTTATGTGACACGGTTACTGCTTTCTCTGGGATATACCATCAACAAGGAGAAATCAAGACTAACACCATCTCAGAAAATAACCTTCCTGGGTGCCAACTTGGACACAAACACCCAGATGGCATATCTTACGCCAGAAAAACAAGGGCAACTATCTCAGTACTTCAAAACACTAGCAAAAAGTACCAGGCTTACTGCAAGGAAAATCCTGCAGGCTCTGGGATTCATGGCATCTTGCATTCTTCTAATCCCATGTGCAAAGCTGCATATGAGGAAACTTCAATGGTACCTAAAAATCTATGGTCTCAACACAGTCACAGTTTGGAAGCAATTATACCAATAATTCCATGTTTGCAAAAGGAATTTCTATGGTGGGCCCAAGCATGTCAAGTAAACACAGGCCTTCCATTCTGCAGGCCTCAAGCAAAACAAGTCATAACCACAGATGCCTCAGATTACGCCTGGGGGGCGCACATGAAGGACAGGTGCATTCAGGGCAGATGGTCCCAAAAGGAAAAGCACCTTCACATCAATCAAAAAGAAATGCTAGCAGTGATAAATGCAATTACAGCTTTCAAGGACTTCCTGCATCCTGGACAATTACTGATAAGAACAGACAACACCACAGTAATGTGGTACATAAACAAACAAGGAGGAACACATTCATACCCCTTGTGCGGACTAGCCATGACTCTTTGGAACTTGGCTCTGGAAAGACAAATCGAACTTCAAGCACAATACTTGCCAGGACTGGAAAACACACTGGCAGACACTCTAAGCAGAAATATGACAGATCCACACGAATGGAAGTTACATCCTCAGGTGTTTACAGAGATAATCCAAGCGTGGGGAGGCCAGACATAGATCTTTTTGCCTCCCACAGGAACTATCAACTGAAAAAGTTTTGTTCAAGGACCTTTCATCCAAAGGCCTGGAAAGTGGACGCCCTTTCATTCAGTTGGACAGCATGGACAGTTTATGCATTCCCACCTCTGCCCCTTCTGCCCAAGGTGCTTTTGAAAGCAAGAACAGACAAACCGAGGATGATACTGATTGCTCCAGATTGGCCAAGGCAACACTGGTATCCACTCCTGAGGAGCCTAACACATACTCCTCCCTGGTCCCTGCCTTTAATGCCTCTCCTACTGACTCAGAACAGCTACAAAACTCTTCACAGTCAGCTGAAAACACTCAACCTCGCTGCATGGAAAATTCCTTGACACCACAACAGTCCCTACTCTCCAAGGAGGTGCAGGATGTCATTTTGGAGGCCAGAAGACCATCTACTAGAAAAGCTTACTCTACAAAATGGAAGCGGTTTTGCTGTTGGAATGAGAAGAGGCCAGGACCCTAGAAAATTGAACTTGCCTCAGGTTTTACAGTACCTAGCTGAACTGCTGAACAGTGGACTTTCATTTTCTTCCATAAAAATACATGCCTCAGCCATTTCTGCAGAATTCAACACGGATCCTCCTTTATTCTCTCACCCACTCTTACAGTTCCTCAGAGGGGCTAAGAATATAAGACCTCCAAGGAAGCAGCCAATACCAGCCTGGGACCTTAATTACATTCTAGAAAAATTAACATTGCCTCCCTTTGAACCTGCTGCCTCAACAGATCTGCAACATTTGTCCTGGAAAACAGCTTTCCTTCTGGCCATCACTTCAGCTCATAGGGTTTCTGAACTACAGGCCCTCATGGCGGTGCAGCCCTTCCTCATCTTCCATCAGGACAGGGTTTCCCTTCGTACCAACCCATCTTTTATGCCAAAAGTGGTATCCAGGGTAGCCTTAAATCAAGCCATACACCTACCTACCTTTTATCCTAACCCTCAAAACAAAGGGGAGAGGCTGCTTCACACTTTAGACATCCATAGGCAGCTACGTTATTATTTGGACAGAACAAAGTCCTTCATGAAATCAGAACAACTTTTTGTGTCCTATGCCGTAGGGGCTCAAGGGAAACCAGTTACCAAACAGACCATTTCCAAGTGGATTGGCCACTGCATACGGTTTTGTTATTCCTATCATGGGAAATCTGTCCCTGCTGGTATCAGATCTCACTCCACCAGGGCCACAGCCACCTCTACAGCCTTCCTCAGAGGCGTTCCTACTAAGGATATTTTGGAGGCAGCCACTTGGAGTTCTGTACATACCTTCACAAAACACTACCACCTACCCTTATATTCCAGAACAAGAGCAGGCTTTGCCACTGCTGTTTTGCAGGGCATTCTGGCTCAACCCAGTTCCTCATAGTACCTACTACCCTATGCATAGCTTTGGGACTCTACCCATCTGTGATTACTGCAGCTGTATGCACGATGAACATAGTACAGTTTTGTACCTACCATAAATGTAGATGTTCGAGTGCTAATACAGCTGCAGTACAGGTTTCCCTCCCTCCTTCCCCACTTGGTAAAGGCATGGGGCCTAACAACCTCTTCATACCACCTGACTGGGTTATCCTGCTATGTTTTATTTGCTTGCTTACACTGATTTTGCATTACATTGCATTGCCTGCATATGTAGATAAGCCTTATTTATGTATTGCCTTCCTTTTGGGGGCACCTGACATCTGGGGCAAGAAAGACTGAAGAACATGGCGTTGGCTGTGTCTTATATACTCTGGCCTTACTGACGTCAGAAGAGTAAGCGACGACAACCGACACCGGACCAAGACTTTGGAATTCGGCCGACCGAGGGACCGCCTGACGGCTGAAAACCCATCTGTGATTACTGCAGCTGTATTAGCACTCGAACATCTACATTTATGGTAGGTACAAAACTGTACTTTCTTGGTACCCATAAAGGACAAGGCCTGGAGACCAATACTGGACCTATCTATTTTGAACACATTCCTGGATATACCAAAATTCAAGATGTTGACTGCAGCAGCTTCTGCCCATGCTGGGCAAGAACGCTTGGCTTGTGACTTTGGACCTAAAAGAGGCATACCTGCATGTCCCAATCGGACAGATATGCAGAAGATACCTCAAATTCAAGGCTGGCTCAATGCATTACCAATACTCTGCACTGCCCTTTGGCTTATCTACTGTGCCCAGGGTCTTTACAAAGTGCCAGGCACAATTAATTGCATTCTGCAGATAGAGGAATACAGATACATCCTTACTTGGACGACTGTCTAATTGAAGCGGAGAACAAGGACATTCTTCTACAGCATCTGACATTTGTGAAAAGACTTCTAACATGCCTAGGGTACACAGTCAACGAAAAGAAATCAAAACTAATACCCTCACGAGATGATAACCCTGAGTGCAAGCTTAAATACAACTGCCCAGATGGCTTAACTCACGCCAGACAAAGGCAACTGACTACCTATTTCAAAATGTCAACAAAGACCCAGTTATCTGCAAGAAAAATTCTGCAGGCTTTGGGCTTCATGGCATCCTACTAATTCCATATGCAAGACTGCAGATGAGGAAACTTCAATGGTATCTAAAAAAGTGTTTGGACTCAACATTGCCACAACCTGGAAACTATGATTACTCTCATTCCCTGCCTGCAACAGGAGTTTCGATGGTGGGCAAAGGCTTGTCAACAAAACAAGGGACAGCCATTCACATTACCCCCAGCCAGGCAGACACTAACAACGGATGCATCAGATTATGCCTGGGGGGCCCACATGGCAGGAAGATGCATTCAGGGCACATGGACCTCAAACCAAATGCATCTACATATCAATCAAAAAGAGATGCTAGCAGTTGAAAATGCCCTGACAGCCTTCAAGGACCTACTTCATCCAGGACAACTACTGATAGACAGACAACACCACGGTCATGTGGTATATAAACAAGCCGGGGGGTACACATTCTTACCCCCTTTGCAGACTAGCCATGACTTTGTGGGACACAGCATTGACTTGCCAAGTACATCTGCAGGCAAAATTCCTGCCAGGAAGGAAAAATACTCTGGCAGACGAACTAAGCAGAAACCTCATGGATCCCCACGAGTGGCACCTGGATCCACAAGTCCTCAGCCTGATAACAAAGAAATGGGGATGCCCAGACATAGATCTATTTGCCTCCCCACACAACTACCAACTAAAAAGATTCTGCACAAGGATTTATCACAGACAAGCATGGAAAGTGGACGCCCTATCTTTCAGCTGGAAAAACCTAGCAGTATATGCATTTCCCCCTCTGCCTCTCCTCCCCAAGGTACTCCTAAAGGTCAGACAGGAGAAGCCAAAGATGATACTGATTGCCCCAGACTGGCCCCGCCAGTACTGGTATCCAATACTAAGGAGCTTGTCTTGATGCCCAGCTTGGACCTTACCTCAAATACCTCATTTACTGTCCCAGCAAAACAGTCAGATCCTGCACAGCCAACTCAGAACTTTAAACCTGACAGCATGGCGAATAATGTAGTCATACAAAACGCACCTCTCAGTAAAGCTGTGATGGATGTCCTTTTGGATGCCAGAAGGCCTAGTACTAGAAAATCTTATGCTTGAAAATGGAAGAGATTCTGTGCTTGGAACCAGGCACAAGGAACTGATAACAGCTGTGCCAAATATTCCTCAGATATTGCAATACTTAACTGAGATGCTGGACAAAGGCCTATCTTTTTCATCTATTAAAATTCATGCCTCTGCCATTTCGACTCATTACATTGTAGAGCCACCAATCTTTTCTCATCCCTTATTAAAGCAGTACCTCAGAGGAGCCAAAAATTTAAGACCTCGAAGATCATCACCAATGCCTGCATGTGTGGGACCTCAACTATGTCTTGGAAAAACTCACCCTGCCTCCTTTCGAGCCAGCGGCTACTGCTGATATAAAGTTTTTATCTTGGAAAACAGCTCTGCTCCTAGCAATAACTTCTGCAAGACTAGTTTGAGCTACAGGCACTCATGGCTGTGGAACCTTTTATCATTTTTTTATCCAGACAGGGTCTCTGAGGACAAACCCAACATTCATGCCTAAGGTGGTGTCCAGTGTGGCTCTCAGCCAAACTATTCACCTTGCCAACCTTCTATCCAAATCCACAGAACAAGGGGGAAGAGAATTCTGCATTCTTTGGACGTACACAGCTTAGATTCTACTTGGACAGAACCAAAGTTTTCAGAAAGACAGCAATTACTAGTGACATATGCTGCAGGATCACAAGGAAAGGCCATCTCAAAGCAGACTGTTTCAAAGTGGATAGGCCACTCCATTCATTTCTTCTACGTACACAATGGCAAGCCAGTACCTAAGGGCATTAGGCCACACTCAACTAGAGCTGGAGCCACTTCAGCAGCCTTTCTCAGGGGAGTACCTGCCAAGGACATTTTAGAGGCTGCTACTTGGAGTTCAGTGCACACCTTTACAAAGCACTATCATCTGCCATTCTGCTCTAAATCCAGGACAGGCTTTGCCACTGCAGTTCTGCAGGGCCTCATAGCTGCTCCTAATGCTGTTTAGCTCCTGCCTCCCATCCTTAGCTTTGGGACTCTACCCAAATGTAATGACTGCAACAGTGAAACACGAAGAACATAGTACAGTTGTGTACACTTACCATAAATGTAGATGTTAGAGTGTATTCACTGTTGCAGTCCAGGTTACCCACCCACCATCCCCCTTCTCTTCTGATGGAACCTATCTTTCCTTCTCTGAGTTATACAACCTATGTGGTGTATTTGCTTGTAGATGAAGGTAAATTTTATATTGGTGCATGTAATTATACATATATAAATTTTGGCTACCCTTTTGGGGGGCACCTGACTTCTGGGGCAAGAAAAACTAAAGAAAATCGCATCGGCTGCTTCTTTTATACCCCTGACCTGACGTCAGGGAGGGGGCGACAGCAGCCGACACAGGACCCAAGACTTTGGAATTCAGGCCGGCTGAGGGCAACCTGCCAGCAGGATTACCCAAATGTAATGACTGCAACATTGAATACACTCTAACATCTACATTTATGGTAAGTGTACACAACTGTACTTTTTTTTGTGTTCCTTGAGGTTAATGTCGTCCAGGAAGGGTAAATGCCAGTTTGAGAGAGATTCCCCTAGAGACCGCAACAATAACTCTTTTGCTTAGGTGCTTTTCATAACCATACGTCTTGTACTGTTTGTCAGGCATTTGTTCCAGAAATCCTTTGCAGTAGATTTTCTTCCCTTTCCTTGTATTTTGAGAACCAGTGTTTTTAGCTACTCACTGAAGATACTGTGGAAGGAATCTCCCGGCCCGACGGTCAGCTGTTAGGGAAGAAGGTGAAAAAGATACATCTGGAATCTTCCGCTGTCCATCCTCTGCCAGGTATTTCTCCTGAGGTCGTTACGAACCCAGAGGCTTGCCTGACTGTGTTGTCGGATTTCTCTGCCGCAACTATATTGGAGGCCGGTGAGGATCTGGCAGGCAGCACATCCAGAGAGGCTTTGCAGGCAGCCATCTCAGACATTCAGAGGGGAGCCATGGTTTATTTTTTTTCTGAGGGGCTTAGGGGAGTTCCTCAGTTTTTAGCTGGGGAAGACGTTCCTGCTATGGTTCTCTACTGTCATCCTGGATCTGAGCCTTCTCAAGACATTCCGTTAAAGAAAAAAAATTAAAAGGGAAGTTAGGATTTTATGAGTAGGGAATGGGAAGAGTTTGCATTCCGTGTTAAAATGTTGAGGATTTATGGATGATTGGAGGCAAGAGTTAAAGTGGGAGGGTTCCTCTCTGATAAGTTGTGATGTGAAGTTGTTCTATCTCGCCATTCATTCTTACTGATGGGTTTGGAGCCGATACTTGGCTCAGACTGTCAACTGCAAAAGCTCGAGGTCTTCAACCAGCTCAAGGCCAACTCCCTATCCCATGATGCACCTTGATCTTCCCTCGGATCTCATGTGCCGCTGCAACTTGATCGGACGTTCACCAGCTCTGGCCAGTGAAAGTTAGATTTAATGCGATCCTATCTCGCCTACATTCATAACTGATGGGCTCGGAGCCGAGAATTGGCACCGACTCGGCCAATGCACTAGCACGAAGTCTCTCATTGGCTGGGCCAACCCCCTTATCCCAGGATGCACCACACCCAAACCCCCAGATCTCGTTTGCCGCTTCTGAAGTAACGACGTGGTCTCGACTTGGCTGTGGCTAAGTACTCTTCTTTTATGGCCTTTTTGGGTCGTTTTTGCTCTTAGCTTAAAAATTTTATAACTAAACCGCTATTTTAATAGCTATCTTCGTTTGTACTAGCCTGTGATTGGCTGTGTTTGTTTTTGGTGTTGTGTGATTCCTTCTGTTTGGCGGGCTAGGCCTGTTTGAGTTAGAGGGCCTTTGCCCTATTTCTTGTCGAGCGTTTTAGTTAGAGCTCTTCCCTCACTTCCCTTCCTTGTGTTTAGAGTGCTTTGTGGGTCATGTCTGGCAAAGACAAAGAGCATAAGCCGTCAAGATTTAAAAAATGTTCAAAATGTGGCCACAAAATGTCGTTAACAGATGGCCATGCCATCTGTGTTTATTGCTTAGGGGCTAAACACTTGCAAGAATCTTGCAGTGTTTGCCATGCCTTTTCTTCTCGTGTAGTACAGGAGAGGAAAAATAAGTTGATCTTGAAAGGTTTAATAAAACCAGCGTTTGAGGAAGCTTTATCTTCTTCTCCCTCTTCGAAATCGAAGAAAAAGAAGTCTTCGGCTCCGACAAGTCCGTCGGAGCCGCCTGAAAAAAGAACTAAGTCTTTGTCCTCTTCCTCGGCTCCACTGATCTCGGAGCCGCAGGATAGAGGATCTATGTCTCGGTCTTCTTCCTCGGCTCCAATGGTCTCGGAGCCGCAGGAGAGAAGATCTAAGTCTCTGTCTCCTTCCTCTGCTCCATTGGTCTCGGAGCCGCAGGTGAGTGTTTCGGCTCCAGGGTCGGTTTCTTCGGCTCCTGAACCGTCGGCGCTAAAGGGGGTCTCGGTTCTAATAGAGTATTCCTCGGCTCCGATCCTTCTGGAGCCGATTAGGAGTCTACATTCCAGCATTGCCTCGGAGCCGGTTGAAAGAGTTTCTCGCCCCCCCTCTGTTTTCTCCAGGTCCTCCAGGCTTTCAGATTCGGATTTAGATAGGGTGGTCCAGAGGCTCCTCCAGTCACCTGTCTTATCTAAATTATTTTCAGCTCCAGACCAGCGGCCGGAGCCAACCATTTTGATTCAGTTTCTTCCTCCTCCGACAACCCTGGTGTCGTCGGAGACGGGGTTCGCAGAGTCAGATGAGGTTCCTGAGTCGGTTCCGAGACCCACTGCTAGTCTGTCGGCGCAGTCTTCAGCTCCAACCTTTTCTGTTCCTTCCAGGGGTTTCGGCTCTCGGGTGTCCTCGGCCGAGCCCGAGAGGGATTTCTCGGGGCTTCTGGTTTCGGCCCAGAGTCTCCCCCTTGGCGCCTCGGCTAGGGGGACCCCGACACCGGTCTTGGGTCTCGCAGGTGGGCCTTTCTTCAGATTCTGGTGGACCCACCTTCGAGGCTATGAGGAGTGCGCTAGACAAATCTCTAGTGACTTCACCGGAATCTGCGACTCCTTCCCTAGACACGGCGACTAGAGCTTCTGGTGCCCCCCTGTCTTTGGACAGCACGGCTCCAAGGCCTGAGGATTCCTCCATGTGTGGTCCCCCTTTTTCCGAGGAGCCTTCAGAGTCTTTGCCTGAAGAGCCCCCCAGGAAAACGTTGTGCAAGAGGAAGCACATAGACTCCCCAGATGAGTGTCACCTCGGACACTGACCTTGATGATGCGGAAGGGTCCCCGAAGTCATCCTCTGACGATGTCTCATTCTCCGATGTCCTGGAGATCTTGAGACAGAGGGGCGACTGGCCGTCCAAAACCCCTTCCGCAGAGGAGTCTCTTCCTCAAGGCCTTCGGAGCCCAACCCTCTGCCTCCTGGGTGTCTCCACCCTTCGATGAATTACTGGACCTTATTTGTCGAAGGGTGTGAGAGCACCCTGACTCTGGAGCCAGTTCCTTTTCGCCCCAACAAATTTTTATCCGCACCCCCTGGCAAGGAGTTTCTAACCAAGGGAGTTCCAGTGGATGCTATGGTGGTGGCGTCTGCCACCCAGCAGGATGTGGCAGAGGCATCTATGTCTATCCATCCTCCTAACAAGGAGTCCAGTCCAGGAGCATGGATAAGTACGGGATGCGTACTCTGACTTCAGCGACCTTTACCCTGCGGTCGCTGAATTATTTGTCATTTTACGAGGCTCCAAAGGGATCTCATAAAGAAGTTGGGAGATACCCTGTCGGGTAACGTGCCTGAGGCGTTGACGCAGTCCGTCAACGCCCAGCTGTCTACCCTTTCGTCGATTGTTAACTCGTCCATGAGGCTCATATCGTATGCAGCCGAAGGGGCGAGTAGGTCAGCGAGTTCGGGCGTAGCCCTTAGGAGGCAAGCCTGGATGCGCTGGTCACTGCGGAGGCTTTCAAGTCTTCTTTCACAGACTCTCCATTTGACGGGTCCTCTCTCTTTGGACCCAAGGTGAAAGACACACTCACTAGATGCGAGTAGGAGGGTAAGACTTTGTCTGCTGTTGGGGCCCGTTTTTCGCTCCCTTCGAGACCTTATCCCAAGGCGCAGATGGGAGGAAAGATGTGGTTCAGAAAGTCCCAAAAGTCTTTCCTTGCCCATCAGAGTGACCCCCCTTCCAGAGGCAGAGGAGGGGGGAAATATTCTGGAAGATGTCGCCCTAGAGGCGGCGGAGGCCCCCGCAACACAAGAGACCACGAATCCTTTCGTGGTTCCTCCTTCCCACGTCCCTGAGTGACTGCCCGACTGTGCGTCCCCGGAGCCAGTCGGGGGTCGATTTTCGGAGCATCCAAGGGCTTGGGGTTCCATCACTCAGGATCAGTGGGTGCTTCGTATCATCACCAGAGGTTACACCATTCCCTTTATCCGTCCCCCTCCACCGTCAAGGAAAATCCCGGATGTGCCACCCAGTCAATGGGATCAAGCAGCCATAGAGGTCGCAAAGCTGCTCGGAAAGGGAGTCATCCAGCCAATCCCTGCAGACCAGACTGGATTAGGAACTTACTCAGTTATTTTTGGTACCGAAAAGAACAGGGGACTTGAGACCCATTCTGGACCTCAGCCACCTAAGCCACTTCGTAAAGAAGTCCAAGTTCTGGATGGTCACGTTGCAATCCATTTTCCCATAGCTGGAAAAAGGAGTATGGATGTGCTCCATCGATCTCAAGGATGCCTATTATCACATCAAGATAAACAGGGCGTCCAGGATATATTTACACTTCCGCCTAGGAGCCAGTCACTTCCAGTTCCGAGCCCCGCCCTTTGGTCTCACCACAGCCCCCAGGGTGTTTGCCAAATGTCTGGCAGTGGTGACGGCTCACCTGAGACGTCTGGGATTCCAGGTGTTTCCGTATCTAGACTGGCTCCTCACCGCCCCCACCAGGCATCTTCTTCAAGCCGTGAGTGCTACCATCAAATTGGGACATCTAATTAGGAATTACATTCAACTGGGAAAAGTCTGTATTGCTGCCATCATAGCGTGTTGCCTTTATAGGCGCAGAGCTAGACTGTTGAGATGCGAGCATTCCTTCCAACAGAGAGGATAAAGATACTACAGAACCAAGTCCTAGCCTTACTACCCCGAAGCAAAGCCCCAGCCAGGATGGTCCTTCAGCTTTTGGGGTCGATGGCGGCCGCCATTCTTCTGGTCCCTCTGGCAAGATTGCACATGTGAATTCTCCAATGGCTGCTGTCGACCCAGTGGTCGTACCAAGATCTGCCCTTGTCCTACCCGATTCTCATTACAGATACCTGCCGGCGAGATCTTCGTTGGTGGCTCCTCTCCTCCAACCTGAACCAGGGGCGACTCTTCTGCCCCCCCATCATCACAGTGACCACTGACGCCTCCCAGATAGGGTGGGGGGGGCATTGTCAGGACAGGACGGTTCAAGGCACACGTGGCAGGATCACGAAACCCACTTACACATCAGTGTCCTGGAGATGAGGGCAGTGCTTCTAGCGTTGCAGGCACTTCACAGCTCTCTTCCCAAGGGTACCATCGCAATCTTCTCAGACAATATGGCGGTAGTATGGTACCTGAACAAGCAGGGAGGAACCAGGTCTTATCCTCTTTGCAGAGAAGCCATGAGAGTTTGGAACTGGGCGATCGCTTCGCACAGATTTCTAGTGGCACCGCACATTCCGGGGAAGTCCAATGTGATAGGCTGAGCAGAGTTATTCTGATGCCTCACGAGTGGTCCCTGAACGACCGAGTAGCAGCTCGGATCTTCTCCAAGTGGGGGTTTCCCTGTTGTGACCTTTTCGCCAGTCCCTGGAATGCGAAGTGCAAGAATTTCTTCTCCCTGATTCCCCCCCGGGGGGGTCACCCAGGGACGCTCTAGTCCACAATTGGCCCCTCCGGTCCCACTACTGCCAAAAGTGATTCAGAAGGCGATCTGCTTGGGAAGCAACATGATTTTGATCGCACCCCACTGGCCCCGCCAAGTTTGGTTTCCTTTCCTTCGGAAGTATGCAGTGAAGGATCCTTGGATTCTGGACCCAGTTCCAGACCTCCTGACTCCTTCAGTCAGGTCAGGCCCATCCATCACTGCGAACTCTCAAGCTAACGGCTTGGCTGCTCCACTTCCGACCTTAGTCAGACAGCATATCCTTTCGCCTGAGGTGGTCCAGATTCGGTCTTCTTCTCACAGAGCTTCCACTAAGGAGATATATTCTAATAAATTGAAAAGGTTTGCCATTTGGGCCCAGCAGCACAACCTTGACCCACTGCCCAGAGGCAGTATTAGATTTTTTGGCAACTCTTTTTAGACAGGGTTCCGCTGTCTCCACGCTTAGTCCAATTGGCAGCGATTTCTAATTATCATGTTGCCTTTGAGCCTTCACTCATGAGTCATAAGTTGTGTAAGGCCTTTCTTAAGGGAGCTTGGTTGCCCCCCCCCCCCCCGGTGTCACAACCTGTTTTGCCATGGGATTTGAATGTAGTTTTAGGAGCCTTGACGTCTCATCCCTTCGAGCCGGCGGCCACTTGTGAGCAAAAGTTCTTATCTTGAAAGACTGCCTTCTTGGTAGCTATTACTTCAGCCAGAAGAGTTTCGGAGCTTCAACCCCTCTCTGTTAAGCCCCCTTATCTGATCTTTCACAAGGATAGAGCATCTCTAAGACTAAACCAGTCATTTCTTCTGAAAGTTTCTTCTGCTCTTTCTGCAGCAATCTATAGAGCTACCAGTTTTCTTTCCAAAATTTTCCAACAAGGCAGAATACAGAGTTCATCAGTTGGATGTGCATAGACAACTGAGGTTTTACTTGGATAGGACACAGCAGCTGAGGAAATCAGACCAGTTGTTTGTGGCCTTTGCAGATAACAGGATTGGCAAAGCAGTAACTAAGACCACTATTGCTAGGTGGATTAGGGATTGTGTTTCATTTATTTATGCATCAACAGGAAGGGACCTTCCTTTTCCAGTTAGAGCGCATTCTACTAGGGCTATGGCTACTTCAGTGGCCTTCCACGCCAGACTGTCGGTGGATGAGATATGTGCAGCGGCCACTTGGGCTTCTCCACATTTATTTCTCATTACAAACTGGATGTGGCCTCTAGAGGTCGGGCATCCTTTGGTTCCACAGTGCTCAGGAGTGTTTTCCAGTGAGCCTCCCAGGATCTAGGTGCTAGGGACGCTGTCCCATCAGTTATGAATGTAGGCGAGATAGGATCGCATTACATCTTTTAGTTATGTACTTACCATAACGATAGATGTATGTGATCCATCTCGCCTACATTCAGTCTCGCATTCTCCTTCCCCCTACCTGTTGGATCTGGAGGAAGCACTATTGTACAGTTGGAGTGGCTCGTGAGTGAGTTGTTGTGGGGCAAGCAAGATCTGGGGGTTTGGGTGTGGTGCATCCTGGGATAAGGGGTTTGGCCCAGCCAATGAGAGACTTCGTGCTAGTGTATCGGCTGAGTCGGAGCCGATGCTCTGCTCCGAGCCCATCAGTTATGAATGTAGGCGAGATGGATCACATACATCTATCGTTATGGTAAGTACATAACTAAAAGTTTTTTTCTCTAAAACTTGTTAGAAAGCTAAATTAGATGGTTCAGTAATAGGTTTTCTTTTTATACTAGTTAAGACTTTCTCTTAGTGTTGTTGTTTCGGCTTTTCCCGGTTAGGGGTTGCCACAGCGGAATTCCTGTCCGCTAATGATTGCCAGTAGATTTTTACGGTGCCGAGGTGCCAGCTCAATGCCCAGCCTTCAATGGAGGCACACCCATTTACGCATGTCTTTCGAATGCAACTCTACCGCGGGGAGGACATGCAGACTCCACACAGAAGGCGCTCCAGCCAAGAATCGAATTGGAGAACCTCTTGCTGTGAGGCGACAATGCTACCGCTGCACCAGTGTATTCTTGGTAATTTGCTAGATATGTAGATTAAGTTAGATAAGTGCCCGTGTTTTTAGACCTTTAGTTTCTCCCTATCTCATATTTCTTCTTCTATAGTTGTGTGGTGTGAGTTAGAGCCCTTTTTATTTGCAGGGCAAGTATATTGATATTTAGATAATTAGATAATTTACATAACTTAGCTTATATTTCTGAGATTTTCTTACATAGGAGTTTTTTTCTCTGTTACTGATAGGATGTCTCATCAAGAGAAAGAGAAATCCAAGTCTGGGTTTAAAAAATGCCGAAGATGTGGGCAAAAGATGTCCATCACTGATAGACATACTGTGTATTATTTAGGTGAGGTGCACCTACAAGAAAGCTGTTCAATATGCCACTCTTTTAGTGCTAGAGTGCATGAGAGGAAGAGGAAACTTGTGGATAAAGGTCTTTTGAAATCCTCTTTCCAAGAAGCACTGGATAAGCATGACGAACACACTAAGATGTCTTCTAGTTCTTCGGAGCCAAGGAAAAGCCCATAGACTCCAAAAAAACATATAGAGTAAAGCTTCAACTTAGGCTCCACAGCCAAAGGAGAGCGGACTGCTTTAGTTAGGAGCTGGTCCCCGACATTGGAGCCGCTATCTCCTAGATTGAAATCCCCCATCTTAGTCGGTGGCTTCATCCACACATTCTTCTCGCGCCTCAAGTAGACTCTCTGATTTGGATGTGGATCGTGTGGTGGTGAGACTTCTGCGGATACCAGCACTTGCAAAAATTTTATTGGCACTGGGACTTTGGAGCCGACACAAATTCCCCCACCGTCTTCTGTTCCTCTTCCAATCTGCCTCGAAGGTTCAGAGCCAGAGAGCTTGGAACTGATCGTGGAGCCCTCAGGGCAGACACCTACCTTAGGCTTGTCGGCCCCAAATGCCCTGATATCTTTGGTGCCGACTGAGGGATCTCTGAGCCGACGGTTGGGTCCGGGTAGGATAGTTGGACCAACTTGTCGGTTTTGACTTTGCCTCTCTGGGCCTCGGCTCTGACCTCAGGCTCTGAGCCCTCTGTTCTGGTGCTGGGAGAGTCCCTTGTATACTCGGATCCAGGGGATTCCTCGCATCAGGACCGAGGGGCCTTTGAGGCGATGAGGGTATTGTCCAGTCCGATTACCACACCATCATTACCAGCAGTTCCCTCTCATAAAGCACCGGTGTCTGCCTCTACAACACACGCTCCATTAAAAGCATAGAGACCCTGAGCCTCAGGAAGCCCCATTGGACAAGCCATGCTCTTCCGAGACCTCTCCAAAAGCTCCCACTGAAGAAGTTCCCAGGAAGAGACTTTGCAAGAGAAAGCATCTGGACTCCCCACAGGTATCAGTCACTTCGGATACTAACTTAGATGATTCAGAAGGGTCCCCATGGTCTCCCTCGGTGGATATCTTATCTGCAGATGTCTTAGAAATTCTTAAACAGAGAGGTGTCTGGAAATCCCTTAACCCTACTGATGAGTCAGTCCTCCTGAAGGCTTTTGGGTCTCAACCCTCGACCTCTTGGGTGTCTCCATCCTTTGAGTTGATTGAGTTACTCCCTCGAAGGGCATGGGACTTCCCGGAAACCACAGAGCCTGATGTTCTTCGTGTTTCACTGTTGCTGTCATTACATTTGGGTTATCTGCCTGCAGGTAGCCCTCAGCCGGCCTGAATCCGAGTCTTGGATTCTTGCATCGGATGCTGTCTCTTCCATGATGTCAGGTAGTCAGGGGTATAAAACATGCAGCCGATGCATTACATCAGTCTTTCTTGCCACGCAGTGCCCGAAGCAGAAGCAGTTCGCTAGTGCCGGTCGGCCGACTCCTGAAATTTTTGTTTTCGAGTTTCAGAACCAAAGTCTTCAAAAAAGCTAAGTACCTCATTGGGGATCCTTTTTCTTACTCTTAACCGATGTCAGTAAAAGTTAACACTTGTCTTACCTGTGGAAAGTAAATACCTCATAAGGATTTTCATTCGTACTGCATTCCTTGCTTAGGCCCCGACCACGTCATCCCTCACTGTCAGATGTTAAGTTGTCAATCTCGCCTTCATTCTTGCTGGATGGGTTCAGAGCTGAACCTCTGCTCCGACTCAGCCTATTACTAAAGCTCGAGAGCTATTTTTACCGGCTCGAGGCTATCCTATGTCCCATAATGCTTGGCGTGATATACTCCGATCTCGTTTGCCGCTTCAGCTACGAGGTTGCGTCTTTTTGCCGGCTCAGGTTGTATTAATATTTTTCTTGGTTTTTAGTCAGCTTTTTGGGGTTAAAATATTAGCGATAGTGTTTTTTAGTTACTACCTTTAGATCCCTGTTTAGGATTCCCTCTTAGATAGTTTTTGATGCTGTTTTTTTTCCCCTCACCTAATAGTTAGGCCCTTGGCCAATCCCCTTCTTATTTGTGTGTGTTTGTGCCTTCTTAGATTGTATTTAAGTGTGGGATTTTGTCATATTTTTTTCCTAGTCTGTCACAACTTTTTTGTGTGTGTGTTTGACTGATTGTGACTAGACAGTCATCCCTTTTTCAGGATGTCTAAAGACACTAAGGTCTCGGGCTTCAAGAAGTATGACTCATGCTGTCAGAAGATGTCTCTGACTGTCACACTTCTTGTGTATATTGCTTGGGCCCTCTGCACCTGCAGGACTCTTGTTCTGTCTGCCATGCGTTCAGTCCAAGAGTCCTGCAGGAACGCAGAAATAAACTTATTTTGAGAGGCTTGTTAAAGCCTGAAGGAACCCCGGCTAAGCCTTCGTCGGGTAAACCTTCTAAGCCCGCCAAACCGTCGGCTCCATGTTCGGAGCAATCGCCGAGCGGTGCTACTACTACCACTGCATCGGTTCCGTCTGGAACCGATTATTCTACGCCACAGTCGGCTCCGACTCTGCTGTCGGAGCCGTCTTCGAGGAAGAAGCATTCCAGGTCTTCTTCCCTGGAATCGGTCCACTCTGCTCCGAAGTCTCCCTGGTTATCGGAGCGGAGTCACAGGTCCCATTCCTCTGTCTTCCAGGCTGTCGGACCATGACCTCGAGAGGGTGGTTAGCAGACTACTTAAGTCGCAGGCACTGGTCCGAATGTTGCGTAGCCCTCCTTATCAGGCAGTGGCTTTAACTACTCCCTCTTCGATTCCTCCTCCGACTCTTCCTGCGAGTTCGGAGCCAGAGATCGTTGGGGTTGGGACAGTCAGAACGTCTGAGCCGATACTACCCCTTTTGGCTCCCTCGGCTCCGATCTCTTCCTTGGTTCCATCCTTGGAGGGATCCGGGCGCCGGGACTCTCTCGTCGGCTCAGAGGGGGCAAGTGGCATCGGACCCTTGTCCGACCCCATTCTCCCTCTCGGAGCGTCGGCGCAGGTGAGTTCGGCCCCGACATCGGCCTCTGAGCCGTCCCTCTTGGTGACAGGAGGAGTCCTTGTCTCTTCGGAGCAGGGACCCCCTTCCCTGCCTGATAGGGGCACCTTTGAAGTCATGAAGAGTGTGCTGGCCCCTGTGCCTGCTCTACGGTCGGCTCCTCCCTCTATGGTGCCTGCTTCAGTCTCTACTCGCGCTCTCGATCCCGAGCGTGGAGAACCGATGCCACAGGTAGCCCCATTGGGCGTATCCTCCTCTTCTAAGGCCTCCCCTGATCCTTCAGGGGAGCTCCCTCGAAAGAGAAAATGCAAGAGGAAGCATATAGACTCCCCTGAGTCAGTCACATCGGACACTGACTTGGATGACTCAGAAGGGTCCCCAAGGTTCCCCTCTGAGGATGTCTCATTTTCTGACATCCTGGAGGTCATGTTCAAATTCTACTACAAGAGAGCAGAGTCCAGGCCAGATTCGTACTAAAACCTTAGGTCTCATGGCAGCAGCTATCACATTACTCCCCCTAGCTCGCTTTCACATGTGGATCCTGCAATGGATGCGGTTTTCCCAGTGGTCCTTTCAACAGCTTCCAATGTCACACAGCATTCTAATCACTCAGTCATGCAAAAGACACCTTTCGTGGTGGATGGTCTCCCCTCAGGTTCTTCTGGGCAGACCCTTTGTCCTTCCTCCTCCTGTGGCTACTGTGACAACGGATGCCTCCCTGATCGGGGGGGGGGGCACTTTCAGGACAGGACAGTCCAGGGCACATGACAGCCTTTCGAAAGCCACTTGCACATAAATGTCTTGGAAATGAGAGCGGTGCTTTTAGCGTTGCAGGCCCTTCAAGACTCTCTACCCACCGGGACTATTGCAATTCAGACAGACAATATGTCTGTAGTGTGGTACATCAACAAGCAGGGCGGAACCAGGTCCCTACCCCCTATGTCGAGAAGCACTCAGACTGTGGCAGTGGGCGATCTCTTCTCAACGGTTTCTGGTAGCAATGCATATCCTCGGGAAGTCCGTCATAGCGGACAGGCTGAGCAGAGCTATTCTCATGCCCCACGAGTGGTGTCTCAACCAGCTAGTAGCGGAAAAAATCTTTAGGAGGTGGGGTCAGCCTTGCTGTGATCTTTTTGCAACCCCTCAGAACAGCAAGTGCCCAGACTTCTTCGCCCTCTTCCCTTTCCCAGGTCTACCCCCCCCCCAAAGATGCTCTAGTCCACGATTAGCCCCGGGGTCTTCTGTATGCCTCCCCCCCTTCCCTTAATTACTCAGCTAATCCAGAAAGCAACTGTTTTGAGATCCAGAATGATCCTTGATGTTCGTGCATACAGCTGCAGTGATCACAGATGGGTTCTCTGCCGTCAGGTGGGTTCTCGGTCGGCCGAATTCCAAAGTCTAGGTCCGGCGTCGGTTGGTGTCGCTTTCTCTCGACATCAGTGAGGCCAGAGTATATAAGACACAGCTGACGCCATGTTCTCCAGTCTTTTTTGCCGTGCGGTGCCCGAAGCAGAGGCAGTTCGCAAGTGCCGGTCGGCCAGCTCCTGAATTTACGAAAAATTGGAAACTGAAGTCTTCATTAAAGCTAAGTACCCCGTTGGGGAAACTTTTCTTGCCTCAGACCGATGTCAGAAAAAGTTAACAGTTGTATTTCTTGTGGGAAGCAAATACCGCATAAGGATTTCCATTCCCTCTGTATATCTTGTTTAGGCCTAGACCACGACGTCTCGGGCTGTCGCTTTTGCGCTACTTTCAATAAGTGCACTATTAAGTGTCGGGCGGAGTTCGCCCAACACTTTTTTGGAAAAGCCTTTGATTATAAAATGTCGTCGGAGACTCCGACTACCGTTTTGTCCAAAAAACGCAAGGACAAGGACCGACACCACGCCAAAACCGGCTACACGTGGTCTGGTTCTCAGCAAGATGCCTTTGCAGTCCCTGACTACCGACGACACTTCCTTGGCGGTGTCCTCTGTACCCGAGACCGCAGGTACCTCGGCCCTTTCCCAGACTACAACCGAAGCCATTGCTAATGTTGAGCCTCCTAATGTGGACAGGTCCACTTCCATCCATGGTGTCTTTAGACCCTCATCTTCTTTTTCTATTAAGGCCTTTACTAAATCCAAAGCAGCCAGGCATCCCAAGAGGCCTGTTGCACAGGGCCCTTCTCCAGGCCCCATGCCTAAAAAAACAGATGCTGAAAATGGCTGAGGATTTGATTACTCTTATCAGGGGTTCTCAACCCCCTCCAGACAGGAGACCCAGAGTGGAGGAAGATTCTCCCTCTTCTGATCAGGGCTGAATTTTATCAGAACTTTCTGATGTAGAGGAA
>NC_056739.1:1476190746-1476243685 GCF_019279795.1 Protopterus annectens
TGCGCCCAGGGTATTCGCAGCGTGTTTAGTTCTAGCCATTGCATTTTGCAGGCAGAGAAATATTCAAATATACCCATACCTAGACGATTGTCTGATTCAGGCAGAAAACCAGGACTCTTGCTATTAAAACATCTGGCATTCGTAAAGAAGAATCTAAGCTCACTGGGGTACACCATAAACGAAAAGAAATCTCACCCAGTACCCTGCCAACAGATTGTATTCCTGGGAGCAAGCTTGAACACAGCTTCCCAGATGATGTTCCTCACTCCAGAGAAACGCGTTTGACAGCCTACTTCAAACTACTGGCCACAAAGACCCAGCTATCTACAAGGAAAACTCTGCAAGCCTTGGAGTTCATGGCCTCTTGCATTCTACTAATTCCATATGCAAGACTGCATATGAGGAAGCAACAATGGTATCTAAAAAGCCTATGGTGCCAACATTCTCAGGACCCGGAAGCAATGATTCCTATCATTCCTTGTATAAAGACAGTTCCTTTGGTGGGCAGAGGCCTGCTACCACAACAAGGGGCTCCCTTTTACTCTACCCCCTGCTGCCTAAACCCTGACAGACTCCTCAGACTATGCATGGGGGGCTCACTTGGCAGGGCAGTGCATTCAGGGCAGATGGAACCAGTCTCAGATGCACCTGCATATCAACCAAAAAGAAGTGTTAGCTGTACAGAATTCCTTGACAGCCTTCAAAGACCACATCCTTCCAGGACAGTTATTGGTAAAGACAGACAACACCACAGATGGCGGAGCAAGTGCCATGCGGGCGTTTGGTTGCTGCAAGATCGAGTTTCAGACCGGTTTTTCATGGTTATAGTCTTTTTTGCAATGTCAGAAGCAGTGCCCACAAGCTTTTGGGAAATGTTCAAAAATTTTTCTTGCCTCAGGAGTTTCAGAAACAGATAGTGTAAAGTTATTTACATAATTTGGAATATTTTCCTTCGCATTGACCTGTTGGATTTGTTGAAGCAGAAAAGTTTGGAACTATATTTTTATAAAAGCAGGGTAAAAGCTAAGAGGGTTGGATTCTGTGTGTTAGCGGATGGACAAAAACACGGCATTTGTTGATTGTCGATGAAGCGACACGCTTCTATAAAGTGCTATAAAAGCGTGGGTTGGGGCTTCCGTGCACGTTAGTCGTCCAACCGAGTCCCACGGAGAGATATAAGTGGAGTCGGATTTCGACGAGGTGTCTTTGGGAGTCCTCCAGGGAGGAGGTGGTGTTCAGGTAAGTGTGAACTTCCAGGAGGGAGGTCAGCTGTAGGGCTTCAGGTAACTGTCCTCCCTCCCAGAACAGGGTGTTCAGGGCTCCTCTTCTGCTTCCGTGGCTCCCTTCCTTCCCCTCAGGCAGGTCGCCCTGTAGGGCCTAGTTCTTTCAGGTTCTGACTCCAAAAATTAGGTGCTGCTGCCCTCTTTCTGCTTAATTATTTTACCTAGAGGCTCTATGCCTCTAGATAAGAGGCCATGTCAATTGGAACCTGTGAAGGTTCTATGAGCAGGCTGCGATGTGTCTCTAGCGAAGCTGGCTGAAGACTTGCAGGATTCTACTCCTCCTCCTGATAAGGGATGATCGGATTCTACTCCTTTCTGATTTCCCTCCTTGATATTTTTCTTTTTCATTGACTGAACACTTGCAGAGAGAGCATTCGGAATTTTGATTTTGATGTGGATGATCCTCCATAGCGCTTAGGAATTTTTGCTTGGTGTGGATGATCCCCTTACTTATACCTCCGGAGGATTTTTAAATGGGAAGATGTGTTAAATGAAGCTTCAGAAATCCTGATTCTATTTCCTGCTCCTGTTAAACCGATTTTAGCTAATCCTCCGGTGAAGCTCTCATATCTTTTTAAGAGTCCTAGGCATAGTCTGAATGTTAGCCAGGGGCCTCCGCGTAAAGCTCGCGTTGAGCCGAATCCCTGTCCTGCAGATAAAGAAAATAGGCCTTGATTTCCACTCTAGCCATGAGCTTCCACTCTAGCCTTTGAGAGATTTTGAATTAGGAAAGTCACATGCTCTTGCCTCTCAATTATCTCCTTTCACAGTTGTTCGGGGAAAGAGATTTTAAAAGAGTTCCAAGATTGTTATGAGTTCTTTAGTGTTTTGCATGTTTCTGAAATATTGATGAGATCTTCTTGAAATGTGGTTTTGATGGTGTGAAGGCCCCTCATCTAGGTGATGATTTTGAAGTTACAAATTCCAGGCATATTTCTGAGTAGATGAAAATGTAAAAGACCAGATTAAACTAGGATTCTGGACAGGCCCTTTCTAATGGTATGTCTGTGCTGGTTCTCCTGTTGAAGCAGTTGTCAGAAAATGGAATCAAAAATTTATCTGAGTCAGTTTTAAAGGTTTTGGTTTTTAGTTATTCAGCCCAAAGTTTAGTATCCCCTTGAAGTGCTTTCTAGTTCCCAAGAGACAAGGCTAAGTCAGCAGACTGAGAAAGATAAGTCCAGCAGGGGCTCAGGAGTAGGCCTGGGCCTCAGGATCGGAGTTCTCTTCACAAGGGCGGTGAGTGGCAGCCCAGGGAGATTTCAGAACAGCATCAGCAATCCGAGGGTTTTCAGCTGCCAGGCCCTTCCAGACCTGCACAGCACCAGGGTCAGGAAGGTTGGCACTTTTCAAAGAAAAATTGGAGTTTGATTCAGGTTCTACAATGGGTACTTATATTTAAATACCCAGTTACAGGAATTACTTCACTAGGCAAGACTTTCAAAGGCAGACCAGACATTCATGAAGCAAAAAAAATAGAGTACCACAAGCAAATTCCTTGTTGATCCAAATAGCCATACAGCCGGGTTCCATTTTAGAAAAGGGGCCCTTTTTTTATTCTCATCTCGTCAAATGTGCTGCGATTTTATTTTAGTTTATCATTTTGATTTATCTATCCTCAACTAGAGAGTGGGTTTTTATCGTTCGTTCCTTTCTTTCTTCTGGGGAACACGTTAGGATGGGGCAAGGATGGACGATCTCAACTTCTTTTCTCAAGGAGGCTTAAGAACTGCTCCTATCGTTATGTTGCAGGCGACATCTGACTGGGCATCTCTCACTGGATCACTACTTTTGTTCTCTGCATTGCCCTTGGAGTATTACCTATCAGGAGTATTTACAAAAGTTCCTGGCAGGAGTGATAGCACTCTTTTCAGCTGAAATTCTGCACTATTCCTATCCTTTCTTGGACGAGATTGCTCGATACTGGGTCTCAGCTGGGGAAAAGTATGTGATAGCAGTGCTAGAGGCATACATATCAGTGCTAAGATTGTCAGGTTAATTCTTCAGAACTACAGGGGTAGGCTCTAGACGAGTTGAAAGACATGTGTTGGATGGGAAAGAGACTGAAGACAGCAAGAGTGCAAAGAAAGTTTCTCCATTCCCCAAATCAAAATGTTCTTTCCTTAGTAAGACTGAATACAGCATCTAGATGGCCTTGTCTGACCCGGACTGGGGCCTTCTTTTGCTGGCATCTGTATTCTATCTCTTCCTAATGCCAAACTTTGTATGGACAAGTCACAATGCTATCTGCAAAATGGCATCTTCATTTCTGGCCTCTCCAATGCCAAACTGTTTTAAAGAAGTTACAAGGGTATCTCAAAATGTATGGACTGGGCTCAGAATGTCACATTAAACAAGTGGAAAATTTCTAGACCATTCAATGCAGTCAAATTGGGCTCACAGCCAGAGGCTACAAAATGGACTCTCTACAAGAAATGCTCAGGTGTGTCAAAAAGACATCTACAGCCTGTCACCTTGAAGCATCTGGTAGCATCTCCATGGGAGATGTTAGCTTTCCAAGTTGCATTGTTCACTTCCATTTCTTCTAACAGAAGGGCTTCATTGATTCTAGCAGACAACACAATTGTCAGGGACACACATTTCTTCAAGCACATCAACAGGCAAGCAATGATTTTGTGGATTCATGTTTCTCATCAACTGCTCTCAGTTTAGCAAGAAGTCTTCTGCAGGCAAGCAATGCCGGAGCACAGGGGGCTCTGGGATTTGTCTGCTTAACATTTGCAAGCTTAACACGCAGTGATAACTCGATCTTTATGTGATGTCTGGGATGACAGTGTCTGCATATGTCTGTTATAGATCTGTTCGCACCTCCTTCAAAAAAACCACACAAAGAAGGTTTCAGACAAAGCGTAAGCTATCCTACGCGCTTGAAGTCTTCTCCAAAAAAATCTTCATGTGGATGCATCTTCATCCTTACCCCTCCCTCACTCTTGTGCCCAACTGTACTTCTGAAGGTAGGACAGATGGATGATTTCCTGATTTTTGATCAGATGGATTGGCCTCTACTCAGAGCCACCCCGATAATGAGAAGAAGGATACGAAGCCTCCATGGCCTTTGCCTTGATCCTCTCATCTGTTGTCCCAGGAGGATGTCTTTTTGCTCAATGTCAGTTGTCACCTCTTTCACCTAACAGCATATGGTATTCTCTGTTTTAAACCACATAGGGTCTCTCAAACCACAAACAGTTTTGAAAGTGAAGCTAGAAAAGGGAAGTTAAGGTACAATTAACGCGAGATAAATTAAATAGAAAGAGATTTGATTTTTGCTGCTATTTTTGATTTTTTTTTTTTGATTTTATTTTGGTGTTTCAATATATTTTTATGTGGTTTATGTAAAGGTTTGTCCTTCTTCTTTTTATTAAAGAGTTTGCTGCAGCAATTTCTTCTAGCTACCACTGTTTCCCAATTTTTTTTCCATCCTTTTCTCAGCCTTTTCTTAGAGGGTCAAAAGTTCAAGGAGTCCCCACGCAGAGCTCCTACCCTGCTTAGGATAGAGCTCCCCAAGGTTGGGATCTCACTCCTGCTTTTGAGCCTGAGCCTACCAAGGACCATGAATATGAAATATTTGAGATGGGCTTATTTTTATATTAAATATTGCAAGCAGTTGTTGACCATTTGGAGCCCCTGGCAAAGTTGAGCCTTTTCTTAATTTTCACTAGGATAGGGTATCTTTATTTCTAATCCTTTCTTTATGCCTAAAGTGGTTTCTAGTGTGGCTTTAAACTAAAACTTATCATTTGCCTACTTTTTTTATGCAAATCCCCAAACTAAAGGGGAAAGATGCCAAACACACTTAGATGTACACAGGCAGTTAGATATTATACAGGCAGTTCGCAGTATTATTTGGACAGAACTAAAGGGTTAGTTCAATCTCAGCAGTTATTAGTTTCTTTTGCTTTGTGCTTGGATTTCAAAGTGAACAATTTGCTTTGCTTCATTTATTCCCCATCTTTTGCATTGCATTCCATCATATTAGGCCTCATTGCACCAGCTGCTGGCACTTGCCACTAGGGCTTGAGGGGGGGCCACGCTGATAACTTGCTGGCAAGGGTGGCTACTAAGGTCATTACTGGAGTCTGGCATTATTCACTTCCTCTGTACTCCTAATTCAGGGCACCTTTTGCTGTGTGCTGTGTTGCAGGGCATTTTGGCACCCCCTGCTTCATTATAGTTTTGGCAGCCCCCTTACCTCTGCTTTGGGTTTTCTTACCTTGTTAGGACTGTAGCAATGTGAGATGAAGAACATAAGATGTTAACATGAGTACCATTTGTACCTACCATAAATGTTCACATTGCTGCAGTCCAATTCTACCCCTCTCCCTCCTCCTTCTCCTTTGTAGTGGTTGTGTTGTGTGGCCTGTCCTCCTCCTAGTGTATATATTGTTATATATTTTTGGTGTTAGGCTGGTTTGTGTGTTTAGTTGTCTATGGGTTTGACCTTTCTTCTTTTTAGGTTCGACATCTGGGTGCAAGAAAAGACTTGAGGATATGATTGATTCGCGCGATTTGTACCCCCGACGCTCTGATGTCAGTCATGCGCCTTTTGACCGATGTCAGCCTTATGCTCTGATATTCGGGCACCCGACGAGGACAGCGGACTACCCAAGTGTTAGGACTGCAGCAATGTGGATCTTCGAACATCTACATTTATGGTAGGTACAAAACTGTACTTTATGTGGCACTTAACCAGGGGGGAACCCACTCGTTCCCTCTCTGCAGACCAGCCATGGCTCTCTTGAATAAAGCCTTGAGCTACCAAGTAGCTCAAAAAAAAAAATTCTATGCCAGTTTCCTACCTTTCCTGTAACTAGTGTAGTCCAGATTCAGATTTGCTGTATCCAGGACTGTATGTAAGCTTCTGAGCCCCCCCAAGCTTTCTGTGTTGGAGGGAAGCCTTCTAGCTTATCAGTGGGAGTGGTAAGTACTAGGTAACCTATCTACCACATAAGGAGTGGTTCTGGCCTAGAAATTGTAGTTATTGGCCGTTTGGGCAGTTTTTCCATCTCTCTCAACTTTGTGATTTAAAAGCCCGTGTTTGCACTTGTTTCCCCCCTTTCCTGTAACTAGTTTAGTCCAGGTACAGATTCTTAGTTTTAGCACTTTAATTTGCTTATTTGTGATCAGCACTTGTTCAGAGCTTGTTGTAAGTACTAAATAAGTTACTAATTACTACAACACTCAACCTTCCTCATTACCTAGAGGAAAACAGTTTTGGTACTTACTTTCCTCACTTGCTTAGAGAAAAACAGCTCTTGCACTCATTTTCCTCACTTATCTAGAGGAAAATAATTTTTTATTCAGGCATGTCCAAGGGTCAGCTCCCAGTGTTCTCTCCTGTGTGATAATTCTGGGCATCTTGGGGCAGTGTAGAAATTGCCTCGTACACAGACAACCCTATCCTCCTACCGCACAACACTACAACCTGTGAGAGATGCACTTATCTAGCCAAACTGGAGGGTAAAGCTCTCTCCAACCAAGACTGAACTTGACAGTCAAGAGGAGAAGGTAAACACTTGCACCACACCACACTCATCACATAGTCTCACTAAATCTACACCAAAATCCACACACACAAACAAAAAAACATTCGCAGAGGCTCTCAATCTGCAACAGAGACCTTCAAAGCAGAAATGCAAGCAACCTCCACCCTACAACACAACCCAAATGAGAGACAGCCTGCAGACTCAGTGTGCCACTCAACCACAGCTAATAAGGCAAAACAACGTACCCAACACACTAGTCATAGGTGACTATAGTCAAGCACAGTGATGTCCCACTCACCAGACTAAACAAGGAGAAGGTTACTGTCAGGTGCCAGGATCCGCCACATAACCCACGCACTCAGGTCACTCCACAACAAGTACAAATATGACTGTCATTGTCCATGTAGGTGTGAACGACCTGATACGTACCTTCCTGGACTACATGAAAAAGAGACATGGAAGAGCTCTCCGATCTTGTAGCCCTGGCAGGTATGCCCCTAGCCCTGAGAAGCTTTCTGCCATCACCCAGAATGATACTGCAGTACAAGGACACAATGACTTCAACAATTGGCTAAGCTTCTGGTGTCATTCTAAAGGGATCCAGTATCTGTCTGCCTGGGATGACATGGTCGACGGACCACGATGCTTTGCCAGAGATGGCCTGCACCTGTCACCCCTGGGATTCTGGATACTGGCTAAGGTTCTTGCCGCCCCTAAAGTGCCTTTTTTAGGCAAGGTTCAAATGACAAATTCACCACCATAAGAGGAACAGGCAAGCAAAAACTGAGGGTGATACTACTCAATGCTAGAAGTCTAAATCCCAAAATGCACTCCACTCAAGGCACTCCTTAAAATGGAGAACATCGATATCTGTGCAGTGACTGAGATCTGGTTCAAGGCTCTAGAGAGCACCCCTGCACTACCAGGCTATAACTCATACCACACTTTTCGCCCATGTAATCTGGACCGGAACACCAAAGGCAGAGGTGTGTCCATATTCATTAAGGATATCCACACCTCCAGGCTAGTTTCTCAGCATAATGCATCCGAGGTTATCCAAGTGCAACCAACTCTGGGCAAAACTGCAATCCAAATTGTAGCTTGCTACAGATCCCCCACCATGCCCCAGGATTCCCACTCTTTTCTTGATATACTGGAAAATATTAGGGTTCAACCAAACACCCTAATAATGGGCGATTTCAACTACCCCACCATTAACTGGAAAAATCGTGTACCAACTCCTTCGCTCAATGCTTTCTGGAATTCATAAACTCTAATGCCCTGGATCAACTTTATCCACACCCCCACAAGGGGCAGTAGTATCCTAGATCTAGTCATTACCAACACGAGTGACCGGTGTTCCACACCTGAAGTCAACCCCTCATTGGTCCGTTCCGAGCATAAGCTAATCACCCTAGATATCCACATCCTACCCCCATTAAGGAAACCACGGTAAAAAAATTCTCCAAAGCCAACTTCATGCTTAAGACAGAAGTGAACTTCGTGACACCCAAGCAGATGGGACAGTACAGTTACGACTACTGAATCCTACACAATTGCATTTTATAAGGACTTGCACGAGTGCATGTATCGTGCTATCCCAAACAGAACCAAGATGCTATCCTCCAAAAAAAGGAAGCCAATCTGGTGGTCCCCTGCCATAAACAAACTGTACAACAGAAGGAAGAAACTGTTGCAAAAGAGAGTAAAATCCCATGAGTAGAGGAGCTCCCTGGTCTGCCTCCGTAAGAAGCTGCGATCCCTGGTAAAATTCACCAAAGCTAGTTACGAAAACAAAATCTCCACTGATTCTAAAGACAACCACAAAGCATTCTATAGATATGTCAAGAATCTCAATGGCAATACTCAGATCTACTCTGAGTTACAGCACAATGACACTAAATATACAGACCGAACTGATATTGCCAACATCCTGGCAGATAGGTTCAGTGCTAACTTTATCCCCCTCTCACCCCCTAAAGGGCCCATCTCTATACCGGAAGAATGCAAAGTTCCTGTAATCACGACTGCACAGGTAAAAAATCACACTCTCCAAAGTCAAGAACACAGCATCCATGGGACCAGACAACATCCCAGGCTACGTTCTACACGAACTGCAGAACGAACTGGCACCTCACCTAAGTACCATGTTTAGTCATAGCCTCACCTCAGGCTTTGTGCCCGCTGAATGACGCACCGCAACAGTTATCCCACTCCATAAGGGAGGAGCCACCACGGACCCCGGGAACTACTGCCCCATTAGCCTGACGTGCCTGATCTGCAAGGCCATGGAACGTATCATCATGGAACTTATAAACAATATATCGTAATTTTGAAAATGTGTTGTAGCAGTTTTCTTCTTTTACAATTCAATAAATTGGATTTTATATCTGGCAATTTCATCCTTCAGCAGCCTGCATTTTACAGAAAACATGTAGTGGCCGTTTTCTCGGGTACATTATCATTGGTAAATAGCTTTGTGGGTTCGTTCACTGCGACTGGTATTTGATTGATGTATCATCATGCAACTTATAAACAATCTCCAAACTCTGGACCCCACCCAGTTCGGGTTTGTAAAAGGCAGATCATGTCTCCTAAACCTGATAGACTTCTCTGAAGCAGTCACCAAAGCCGTAGACTAGGGTAAGGTGGTTCACACAGCCTATCTAGATCTTGCCAAGGCTTTCGACACCATCACCCACTCTGGAATTATAGATAAACTCACTAAACTAGGTATAAATCCCAATGTCACAAGATGGGTTGCCAACTGGCTCACTGACAGAACCCACACTGTGAAAGTAGCAGACTCCAAATCCAACTTCAGACCAGTGTCAAGTGGAGTACCACAAGGTTCAGTCCTGGGTCCTCTCCTGTTTGGTATCTACTTCTCTGAAGGTACAGGCTAACACAGAAGGTCTTTGGCTAACGAAGTTCGCAGATGACTGCAAACTAGGAGCCATAATCAAAACTCCTAATGATGTAGACATTCTACAAAAGGGCCTCACTGAGACAGATGCCTAGTGTCAAAGTCATGGTCTCAAGCTCAATGCGAAAAAGTGCATAGTCATCCCCTTGGGTAAAAACTCTGTACCCATGAACTACAACATAGGCGGTAGTATACTTAACACCGGAAGTGTGATGAGACCTTGGGACACAGGTGGACAGTAGTCTCTCCTTTGATGATCACATCGTCACAGTAGTCAGGAAGTCCTTCTACGTGGCACACCTCATCACAAAAGGTTTCTCATCCAGAAAAAGAGGTCATTGTTCCCCTTTACTCATCACTCATTAGACCCATTATAGAGTATAACACCCCTTTTGTTACGTACCTCACAAGACATCTGCAACAACTAGAAAGGCCGCAGAAACACCTCACAGAGGATTAGCGGCCTCAGATGCCCTACGCAGACCGTCTCAAAAAACTCCAGCTTTACTCCGTCGCATATCGCCTACTCAGAGGTGATCTCTGCCTAACATACAAAGCTATGTCAAACCCAGAGCTGTTGGACATGCTCCACTTAAAGAAATCCCAATCCCTCCGAGCTAGGGACCTAAACCTTGTCACCACAACAAACAGAACATGCCGGAGGGATAGATTCCTGTCCCAGAGACTTCCCATACTCTGGAATAAACTACCTATCTATATCAAAAAAAGCTCCTCATTAGCACTCAAGAAAAATCTTTGATTGGATGGGAAATAGGAAATTCACCCTGGGGATCACTTCTGTGGCTCTGCTCGACAGTGGCACAGGAAAATAATTTTCTTGGGTGACTAAAGCCAGGGTACCTTTTTGGCTGGGCTTGTATAGGCCCTAGGGCTGATAGCCTAGTACCTACCTATGAACCTGTGAAGTGCACCTACAAGCTCAATTCCTGCCAGGCATGCTAAATTCACTGGCAGACCTAAGCAGAAATCTCATGGACCCACACAAATGGAGACTGGAACCAAAAATATTCATCCCTTTTGAAGAACAAATGGGGGGACTCCAGAGATGGACCTGTTTGCCTCTCCTCAAAACTACCAGTTGGACAAATTCTGCACAAGAGCTCCCCATAGTCAAGCTTGGAAAGTGGATACCCCGTCCTTCACCTGGGAAAGCCTATCAGTTTATGCCTTTCCTCCTCTGCCTCTCCTCTCGAAGTTTCTGCTAAAGATCAAACAGGACAAGCCAAGGACTAGACTGATTGCACCAGACTGGCCATGCCAGCATTGGTACCCCTTCTTGCGCAGTATGATACTGCTGGATACATGGCACCTACCTCAGACACACCTTCCCTGCTGTCCCAGCAGGCGGGCCAGATTCTGCACCCTCAGCTTCAAACCCTGAACCTTGCAACCTGGCTAATTCCTTGAGCTCTCCAATAGCGTCTCACAATAAGCAGGTGCTAGATGTTATTCTGGAAGCAAGGAGGGCCTAGTACTAGAAAATATTGTGATGAAAAGTGGAAAAGATACTGTTCCCTGGAGCCAGACTCGGGGATAGGCACAACAGTGCCCATCTTACCTCATATTCTTCAGTACTTAACAGAAATGCTCCACAAGGGCCTATCTTTCTCCTCTATTAAAATTCATGCCTCTGCCATTTCATCACATCATAATATTGAACCACCCCTCTTCTCTCACCTCCTGCTAAAGCAATTCCTCAGAGGGGCCAAACATTTAAGCCCCCCCCCAGACATGCCCCTACTCCAGCCTGGGACCTTAACTTTGTATTGGAAAAGCTCACCCTCATTCCATTTGAACCAGCTGCAACTGCAGAGTTGAAATTCCTTTCTTGGAAAACAGCCTTCCTTCTAGCCATCGCTTCGGCAAGAAGAGTGTCTGAATTACAGGCCTTCATGGCAGTGGAGCCCTTCATTATCTTTAATGCAGACGGGGTTTACTTCAGGACCAGTCCTTCCTTTATGCCCAAGGTGGTGTCTAGTGTGGCCCTAAATCAGTCCATTCATTTGCCTACCCTTTTCCCGAATCCGCAAAACAAAGGTGAATGAATACTGCACTCTTTGGACGTGCACAGACATCTCAGATTTTATTTGCACAGGACTAAGCCTCTCAGAAAATCTGAACAGCTGCTAGTCAGCTTTGCTGCGGGGGCAGAGGGCAAGGCCATTTCAAAGCAAACCAATTCTAAATGGATAGCACACTGCATCCATTTCTGATGCAAACAACATGGAAAACCTACCCCACAAGGGATCAGGACACATTTTCCACTAGGGCTACATCTACCTCTACAACAATCCTCAGGGGAGTCCCTACCAGTGACATTCTGAAACCTGCAACCTGGAGCTCTGTACACAACTTCACCAAGCATTACCACTTACCTGTCTTTTCCTATTCCAGAGCTGGATTTGCCACAGCAGTCTTACAGGGCCTGATTGCCAGCCCTAATGCTTCTTAACTACCTCCACCCTTCCTTAGCTTTGGGAATCAACCCAAATGTGATGACTGCAACAGTGAAATGTGAAGAACATAGTACAGTTGTGTACACTTACCATAAATGTAGCTGTCAGAGTGTATTCTCTGTTGCAGTCCTGGTTACCCTCACTCCAGCCCCCCCTGACTTCTCTTGGCTCTACCTTTCCTTCTTGTTTTCGGTGTGTTTGAGCTTTTTGGTGTATTTGATTTTTGTTGGAGGTGTAACATAACATATAATTGCTTCCCGTTATGGGGGCACCTGGCATCTGGGTCAAGAAAAACTGATGTAATGCCATCGGCTGCATATTTTATACCCCCTGATGACCTGATGTCATGGAAGAAGAGACTGCATCAGATGCAGGAATCCAAGACTCTGGTATTCAGGTCGGCTGAGGGCTACCTGCAGGCAGATAACTCAAATGTAATGACTGCAACAGTGAATGCACTCTAACATCTACATTTATGGTAAGTGTACAAACTGTACTTTCCCAGGAGGCCTAATTTATAATTTGCTTAAGACAAAAACTTTCCAACTAAAGGAGTGCCCGTTGATGCCATGGTGGTGGCAGCAGCCACCAAGAAGGAACGATCAGAAACTTCTACGTCTGTTCGTCCTCCTAATAGAGATTCCAGGATCATGGACTGGTATGGGAAGCATATGTTTAGTGAAGTGGCTTTTGTCCTTCAATCGCTGAACTATCTGACACATTTCACTAGGTTACAAAGGGATCTCCTGAAGGAACTAGGAGATGCTCTGTAGGGATCAGTAGCTGCTGGGGTTTCAGACAAGGTAACTTCCCAGCTCTCTGCTCTTAATTCTGTTGTGAACTCTTCCATGCATCTGGTGTCATAATGCAGCTGATGGAACGAGCAGAGTAGCGGGTACAGGAATTGCCCTTGGGAGACAATCCTGGATGCGCCTATGTTCCTTTGCGGAACCCTTTAAGTCTTTGTTTAACACCCCTTTTTATGGCTCATCCCTTTTTGGGCTGAAAGTAAAGGAAACGAGGAGTGAAAAAGATGGAAGGACTCTGTCTGCTGTCAGAGTACGTTGTTCTACCCCGATTAGACCTTACCCCTAGGGGGGGGGGTGGAAAGATGTGGTTCCATAAATCTCAAGGATCTTTCCAGGGCACTCGTGGTGAACCCCCCTCTAGAGGCAGAGGAGGGGGAAATAATGGAAGATGCTGTCCATGCGGCAGAGGGGGTCCGCAGAATCAGGGAGATGGAGATTAGTTCTTTGGGAAGCCCTATCAGCACTCGTGAAGGGAGGCCCGACTGTCAATCTCTGGCAGCAGTCGGGGGATAATTTCTTTGTACCAAGACTCCTGGCTAAAAATAAACAGCTGGGTGCAAAGTATCATATCCAGAGGATACTCAATTCCCTTTGCCACACCGCGCCCCCTCTTGTGAAAAAAATCCCGGATGTCCCACCCAGTCACAGAGAACAAGCAGCCATAGAGTTCCAAAGGTTGCTGGAAATTAGTCCTCCCAGCAGACCAGAGAGGATCGGGAACTTGAGGTTCTTTTTGGTTCGAAAGTAAACTGGGGACTGGAGACCTAGACCTCGGCAGACTAAACAAGCTGGTAAAAAAGACAAAGTTCCAGATGGACACACTACAGTCAATACTTCCCTTTCGGAGGAAAGACAATTGGATGTGCTCGATAGATCTCCAGGATGCGTACTACCACATAAAAATGGACAGGCCATCCTGAGATCATTTATGCTTCTGGCTAGGCGCCAGTCCTTATCAATTTCATGCTCTGCCCTTTGGTCTCACTACAGCCCCCAGTGTTCACCAAATGTATGGCAGTAGTCACGGCTCACCTGAAACATTTGGGATTCCAGGTGGTGTTCATCGTGCATACAGCTGCAGTCATAACAGATGGGTTCTCCTGCCGTCAGGTGGGTCCTCGGTCAGCCGAATTCCAAAGTCTAGGTCCGGCGTCGGTTGTCGTCACCACTGGGCATCAACTCATACACGCAAGGAACACCACTTTAAATTTCTGCAATCAATTCCCATAAACTCAGAAAAATCTACCTTGCCGCCATTGCAACAGACCGTTTTTATAGGAGCAGAACTAAATAGTCGCAATGACCTTAAGCCTTCTTTCAGAAACTTTCTTTTACGAAAACAAATCCTAGGCCTGCTTCCAAAGACAAAAGCCCCAGTCTCAATGGTACTCAAATTGCTAGGAACGATGGCAGCGGTTATTGCCATTCCTCTGGGTCGGATGCATATGCGAGTACTACAGTGGCTCCTGTTCTCTCAGTGGTCCTTTCAGGAACTTCCAATGTCACACCAAATCATAGTAATGAATACGTGCAAGGACCTTCAGTGGTGGCTGACATCTCAACAAGTAACTGTAGGCCGCGCATTTGTTCTACCCACTCCTATAGCCACTGTGACCACGGACACTTCCCTGATTGGGGGGGCAGTATCAGGGAAGAACCGCATAAGGCATGTGGAAGAAGCACAAGGCTCATGTGCATATCAATGTCCTGGAGATGCGAGCAGTACTCCTAGCATTGCAGTCCTTTCAAGACTCTCTCCCTCTGGGAACACAATTGCAGTTCAGACAAACAATGTCAGTGGTTTGATACATAAACAAGGAGGAACCAAATGTTACCCCTGTGTCGAGAGGCCCTGAGAGTATGGCAGTGGGCAACTTCCACCTAGCGCTTTCTGATAGCAACACACATCCTGGGGATATCCAGTGTGATGGCAGACAAAGCTAAGCAGGGCAATTCTCTTGCCTCACGAGTGGTCCTTAAAGAAACAAGTAGCGGAAAGGATTTTCCACAGATGGGGCCAGCCTTGCTGTGATCTCTTTGCAACCCCCAACACACAAACTGCAGCAGCTACTTTGCCCTAATCCCCCTGCTGGGGGATGCCCCAAGGGATGCACTGGTGCACAGGTGGCCGCTGGGTCTCCTTTATGCCTTTCCTCCTTTCCCTCTAATACCCAAAGGATTACAGAAAGCAAAGACTCTGGGAAGAACCATAATCTTAATAGCCCCTTACTGGCCTCGTCAAATTTGGTTTCCCTTCCTTCAGCCTCATCTGTTGGAAGAACTTTGGATCCTGGACCTGTTTCCAGATCTTCTGACCCATTCATCGAGGGCCCTTTATCCTTCCCTTCACTCCCTCAAACCAACAGCTTGGCTGCTCCAATTCCAAACATAGCCAGGATTCACAACCACTCAGCCGAGGCTCAACATATTTTAACATCCTCTCATAAATCCTCTACCAGAAAGTTATATCTTAGCAAATGGAAGAGATTTTCTATGTGGACATCTCAGAATGATATTGATCTGTACCTAGCTTCAATTTCATCCATTCTGGACTTTCTGACTAAACTTTTCAATGAAGGGGCCGCTGCAACTACCATTAGAGTTCAATTAGCAGCAATCTCGAACTTTCATCTTGGTGTCCAGGGCTCTAATGTCATGTCACATCGGCTCTCTAAAGCCTTTGTCAAGAGTACTATTCATTTGAGACCACCCGTCAAAACTCCAGCCATGGAATCTAAATTTTGTTCTTTCCCAAATTATATTACCCTCCTTTTGAACCACATCATCGTGTGATTTGAAATATCTCTCATGGAAGACCATATTGTTAATAGCTATCACTTCTGCTCAGAGAATTTCTGAGTTACAGGCCTTTACTATCAAACCTCCTCCTCTGATTTTTCATAATGACAGTCTCTCACTCAGAACTAATCCATTTTTTACCCAAAGTTTGTTCAGAGGCCAATCTCAAACAGTCTATTGAATTGCCTGTTTTCTTCCCTAAATACACAAATAAGATGGAACACATGCACAAATTTGATGTTCATAGGTAACTCGATTTTATTTGGACAGGACCATACAATTCAGAAAAACAGAACAGCTTTGTCTCTTTCGGAATCAAAAAAAGGTGCAGCTTTGTCTCTCTTTCGGAATCAAAAAAAGGTGCTCCAGTGACAAAAGTCATCTTGTCAAGATGGTTATCAGATTGTATTTCTTTCACCTCGGTGAATGCTTCATTACAACAAAAAATAAAAGCCCAGTCTACTAGAGCTGTATCTACCTCAGCCTTCTCTGCTAAGTTACCATTGGATACTAATTGTGCAGCAGCTACTTGGTCAAGGCCTCATACCTTCGTCACTCATTACAAAGTAGACAAGGCCTCCAGGGAGAGGGCTTCCTTTGGTTCTAGTGTTCTGAAGAACATTCTCCCATGAGCCACCCGAGAAAGATGGTGCTTGGAACGCTACCCATCAGTAAGAATGAACAGCGAGATAGAACAATTTCACATAAAGAAGTTATGTACTCACCATAACATTCCATGTGAGTTATTCATCTCGCCTTCATTCTTGCATCCCATCCTCCAACCCCATCCAGTCTACTTGAGGACCAAGACTTCTTTTATTTATGGTGCATTTCTTATCCAGTCTTAGGGAGGCATATTAATAGTCATAGGTAGCCAGTTGTTAGCAAACAAGATCTGAGGGACGATCAAGGTGCATCATGGATAGGGAGTTTGCCTCGAGCTGGTTGAAGACCTCTGGCTTTTGCAGTTGGCCTCACATGGAACGTTATGGTGAGTATGTAACTTTTTTAACCAGAGGAGCTAGGCAAGATATCCTCTTTCCTATTTACTGTTTGCTTTATATTTAGAATCATTTACAAAGAAACTGTGACTCAGAAATGCAAGGATATAATTGTCATGGTATTCATGAAAAGTTGGCTTTATTTTTAGATATTGTTTTGCAGTTGATAAATTCAGAAAAGGACGTGTTGGTGTGGAACATTTTGAGATTGTGTTCAGGTCTTTTCAGGATATAAAATTAATGGATAGTCTATAGCCGTAAATTATGTACTCTCAAACTGTTTCAGCAGTGCCCATATTTATGGGGACAAATAAGATGAAATATATGAGTATTGGTTAAAGTCTGATATGGCAGCTGAGGATATGTGGGAAAAGACCAAGCGAAGGGTAATACTAAAACTGTGAAACTTTGAGCTTCTTAAACCCATCTCAGAATTCAACCAGAGTTTCTTGGTATTCCAGGTTTTATGGCTTCCATGGTTCTCATGATTCCTTTTGCCAGGTTACACATGAGAAAGATTCAGTGGTTCCTTAAAAAAAAAAAAAAAAAAAAAAAAGCACATTGAGCCAACATCTGCTTTGAAATTTCCGATTCCAGTTTTGGGCTTTGTAAGGAAGGAATTGCACTGGTGGAGACTACAGATGTAAGCAAATCCAGGTCTCCCCTTTTCTTCCAAGCCAATCTGCAAGTACAAATGCTTAACGTTTCTATAAATTGGGGAGCAGTTTCTGTGTGGTAATGTACAAGGCTTGAGGGACTTCTCAGGAAAACCAAAATATCTAAATTTCAGAGATGTTGGCTTAGATTCATGCATTAAAATCTGCTCCGTATTGAAATGTCAGCACTTGAAATGCCGAATGCGGACAAGTTGGACTAAGACAGAACACACAGAAGAGTGAATTTAGAAAAACGTTCTTCTCCGTAAAACTTCATTTTCGAGGGAGGAGGGGTTCATTTTGTGTGAGGGCGGGAGCAGCCCCCTCCCCAAATGTAGATATACCAACTCTAAGTTTGCTGTACCGTAAAGAAAAGCAAATATTTTGAAAAATGGCATCTTGGACAATAGTATATGCAAGTTCGATCTTTTGGCCATTCACTCTGTGTGTTTTGGGACTCAGTGTAGTGGGCCTTGATATTTCAGATGGTTACCCTTAAAATCTGTATCGTCTGTGGTCCTTTGGACATCTTTGGGCAATTACTTTAGTGATGCAGAACATAAACGAGCAAAGGGGCACCAGCTAGTACTTTCTGTGCTGATTGGCTATAGCAGCTTTGGAGGTAGGTCTTCAGCACTCCTTAAGTCTAAAAGCATCTCTCTTTCTGTCACAGCAGAACATAGTGGCAGACAAGCTGAGAAAGGACTTCACGATAGACCCTCGTGATTGAAATTTGAATAAGAGGGTGGTCTTCCAAGAATTGAGCCAGTTGTCGGGAACACCTCTAGTAGGTTTGTTTGTCTCCTTTCAAAATCAATAACTGAACAAATACGGCTCCAGTGCTTCTCACGAGCAATCCTGGAAAACAGATGCTTTTTCTTTTCCATGGTCATTAATGCTGATGTCCAGGTTAATTCTGAAGAATCAGGACTCCCCAGTTGTCATTGGTTCTCCCTTTTTATGCATTTGGCCAAGGGAAATTACCACAAGCTTCCTCACAAACTGGACCTACTTGCTAGACAAGGTGGGTTTTGTACACCTGTCTCAAACATCTTCAGCTAACTGCGTGGATGATTCAGTTCTAATTCTGTGAAGGCACATCTTTCCTAAGAACATGCAGCAGGTATTAAAGGAGGCAAGAAAACCTTTTGCTAGGAAATCTTATATTGGCAAGTGGAAAAGACTTTATAGTTGGTACATGCTTTTAGTTAAATAGCTTATTGAAGGAAAACTCCACCTTCTCCTATAGTTTAATTCAACTCTTAGGTTGCTTTTCTCCCTACAGTATGATGCCAGCACTGTCTAGATACCTGAAACCTGCTTGTACTTTATAAAACTTTCATTTCCTCATTTTAGTATCAAAGGAAGGGAAAGACCACCCACTTTTTTTAAAGCTTACCTTCTCATGAGTTGCAGAGGAATTTGTCTACCCTTCCATGACATACCATAGAGACAGAGAAGTTTGTAGTCAGGAGCTCAAGCTGCTGTAAACAAGACAGGTGTGAAACTGTTTTCGAATGTCTTTATTGCAGAGAGGCTGAGAAATTAAACTGATTCTCAGCTGCTTCTAATGTAGCCATGCCTTTCAGAGCAAAACAGAGCAATTAAATCTGTCAGTGGTTCAAAGGTAGTTGTCACCTTTTGACAAATTTACATAAGCAGCATCACCGAATTGAAATGCTAAGCTTTAAATTTTAAATGTTTGTTTATACTACTTTACATTTTAAGATGAATTGAATGTTGCATCAAAGATGTCTGTGACATTTAGAGAAAAGTCAGAAAATATTTTTCCTTCTAATTCTTGTAACGTATTAGCACATTTAACAAAGTGTAGGGGAGGGGCTGTCAGTTCATCTTGGACTACAAAATGATACATTGAACCAAAGGCCTGCAGTTTAGCAATTGATCTGAAGTTGTCTTCAACCTGAGTTCCCGGATCTGGCACTGATCTGACTCTGCTGCATATCCAGCATCTGATCCTGAGGCCCAAGCTCCTCACTTATCCATAATGCCCCTGTCTGCTTCCTTCCTTCAAATCTTGTTTGCTGTGCTTCATGTCTGCATCGTGATTCATTGCTCTGAGCTGCTATTAAGGTAAGTGTTGTATTTTCTCAATCTTTTCCTCATTATAGTTCCTTTTTTCTGTCCTTTCTACTTCCCCCTATTCGCACGTTAGGGTTGGCTTCAAAAAAAAAAAAAAAAAAGCCCCACTCTTCCCTTTTGTGCATGTGTGGTTGGGCATCTCAGTTACTTACCATGTTTGACACCCACAAACCAGGGTTCTGAAAAATAATGGAGTGTGGCCATAAGCTGTCACCAGCTGATGGCCAGACTCTGTACGTTGAATGCCTTGATGTTGCTCATTTAGGGACCTCCTGCTCCATCTGCGTGGGGTTCAATCCCTGTGCATTGATGGACAAGAGAAGCAAATTAATTCTCAGAGGCCACCTTCCCCCTCCTACCACTGGAGCCCAAGCCTCTTAAACCCCGGCCTCCTCTTCCATCTCTGCCCCGGCTTCTGGGACTCAACCTCCCGCCAAGAGGGATGGGAACAAGCCAGCCAAGTCCTAGGAAAAGTATAGGAAGCGATCCCCTGATCGCTCTTCCTCTGCCGGTCCTACAGCTAAGGTCTGTTCTGATCTGAGGACAGAGTCTCCCTGGCTCCTTTTCCCTCTGTTTTCCCCAAAGCCGGAGGAGCTTTGGACCTGGTCGCCAACCCAGCTGTCTCCTCACCGCCCCTCTAGGCCGGTGTCAGTGGCCTCTTCGTCCAGATCCACCCTTAGTCTCTCCAAAGCGGAGGTGAACAGGATGATGCAGAGATGTATCTGCACCCAGATGCAAATGGGAGTCTTGCTTGCCCCCTCTCCCTCTGGAGCAGGGTCCATGCAGTCTGCTTTCATCTCAGTTACTCCTTCTCCTATCCAACCCCTGGTTTCGGAGCCCTTAGATCTGAGGACACCTGACATCGAGAGGGCGGTGCCGACGGTACCCTTGTACCTCGACATTGGCCATGGCTTTGAGTAGATCGGATCCGACTAGTTCGGATCTGTCCAGCACTCAGAGCTGTAGCCTTGACGCCGGATTCGAGGGGATGGTTTAGGCTCCGAGCCTTTCAGAACAGAGCCTTCCTCTTGGGATCTCGGCGCCTGAAGGTTTGGCTCTGGCTCCTCTGTTCATTGAGGGTTACAACTCCTTCGGTAGGCCCTTCTCTGGAGGTCCGTTTCCCTTTTGCTTTCAATGTGGTGGAGAAGGTCCTCTTGATCCCTTTGAGACCCTTAACTATCTTGTCTTCGGATTCCACTTTGGCTGTGTCTGTTTCTGGTGCGGATCTGTCCACCCTGCCACCTCAAGTACAGCGTGCCTCCTATTTGCCCCAGGGAACTCCCACTTGGGAACAGAGAGATGTTGGGGAGTCCTCCCCAGAGACCTCCCACTGATGAGGTGCCTCGCAAGCGTACATTTAAAAGTAGGTATTTTGACTCCCCACCGGAGTCCCTCACAGAAGACACCGATTTGGAGGAAGGGAAAGGTTCCTCCTGAGGATGTCGCCTTTGGTGACGACATGGAAATCCTCTGCCTCCATGGGGGGGGGGGGTGGACTGCCCAAAAACCTAACTTGGACAAATTGTTGTTCCTGGAAGCATTTGGCACATGACCCTGTACTTCCTGGTGTCCCCTCCCACAGATCCACTAATGGAACCTATAACATCTCGGGCGTGGAAGGAGCTGGACATGGTGTAGCCAATCACCAAATGGCCGAAAAAGATCTTGAGTGCCCCTACAAGTAGGACATACTGGTCCAAGGGATCCCCAGTTGCTGCCATGGTGGTGGCAATGGCCACTAAGGAGGAGCTTGCACAGGCGAGCTCTATGGTTCGTCCGCCTGACCAAGAGTCCAGGACAATGGCCCGTTTTGGGAAGCAGGTGTACGCTTCAGCGACGTTTTCGATGTGTGGGCTGAATTACTTGGCACATGTCATTAGGTTTCAGCGTGATCTGGTCTGAGGTTGCTGAGTCTACCCCTGGGTCCATGGTGGAGGACAAGAAAGTTTTCTCCTCTCGAATGGCCACCCTCATGTCTGTTGCGAATGCCTCTGAGTTTCCTCTTCCGTGCAACCGAGGGCACTGCTGGAGCTGCCTGTACAGGTGTTGCCATCAAGTGCCATGCCTGGCTCTGGCTTTGTGCCTTCTTAGAGCTATTTAAGGCATCTTCTGCTAATGCCCCGTATGACGGTTCCACCCTTTTTGGAAAGTTGGTACATGACACACTAATCCAGAGTGAGAAAGACAGCAAGACTCTGTCTGCTGTCAAGATCCGCTTTTCGGCCCCTCAACGAACCTTTTCAAGGAATCAACAGGGGGCCAAGAAGATGTGGTTCCAGAAATCTCAGAGCTACCTTCAGGACTCACCTTCCCCCAGAGGCAGAGGGGGATTTGAGATGCCTCCCTAGAGTCAGAGGTGGTCTGAGGAATCAAGGGTCTCAAGAGCCTTTCTTGGACAGACCTATGCAGCAACCCTGAAGGGTTGCCAGGCTGATCAGTTCTGGAGGCAGTCTGGGGACATCTCACTACACCCAATGGCCTGGGAATCAATCAAGGACAATCACTGGGTGTTGCAGATTATATCCGGAGGCTGTTGAATTCCCTACAACCAATCACCTCTCCCATGCAGACACGTCCCGGATGTTCCACCCACGCAAAGGGAGCAATCAGCACTGGAAATTGCAAAGCTGTTAAGAAAATGAGTCATCCAACCCATCCTCCCAGACCAGACTAGATTAGGTATTTATTCCAGGTTCTTTTTGGTGCCAAAGACGGCAGGGGACTTGAGACCTATTCTGGATCTTTCCATCTTAAACCTGTCAGTTGCCAAGACGAAATTCTGGATGGTCACTCTTCAATCTATCCTGCCCTTTCTGCTGGAGAGGGATTGGATGTGCCCAGTCAACCTCCAGGATGCGTACTACCACATCAAAATGGACAGGTGCTCTCGGAGGCTCATCCACTTCCTGCTGGGAGCCAGTCATTACCAGTTCAGAGTGCTCCCCTTTGGTCTTACCACAGCCCCCAGGGTGTTTACCAAAATGATGGCAGTGGTAGTGGCTCACTTGAGACTACAAGGATTCCAGGTATTCCCCTACCTGAATGACTGGCTCATTGCTGCCCCTTCCAGGCATCGACACTCTCAAGCTAGGGATTTCCTTTTTCACTTAGCCTAACAGTTGGGCATAGCCATCGATCTCAGCAAATCATCACTGGCTCTGGTTCAAGTGTTAGATTTCATTGGGGCTCGGTTGGATATGATTCAAACCAAGGTCTTTCTAACCTTGGAGAGGATCCAGTCCCTGAAACTATATGTCCTTTGTGGTGTTCAGGCCCAGTCACCGACAGCTGACATAGTATTAAGGGCATTAGGGTCCATGGCGACCACGATCACTCTTTTACCCAAGGCCTGGTTTCACATGCGAGTACTTCAATGGATCCTTGCCATTCAATGGTCCCATGTTAGATCTTCCTTTGTCTTACCCTCTTAGTCTCTCTTGTGCAGGGACTCTTCCGTGGTGGAGTCCTTCCCTGAACCTCCTCCGGGGTTGTCCCTTTCTTTTGCTTTCTCCCTCGGCCACGGTGACCACGGATGCTTCCCTACTAGGGTGGGGGGGGCACTGTTTGGGAAGGAAGGTCCAAAGCACATGGTCCCCCTACGAGACTCAATTGCATATCCGTGTCCTGAAGATGAGGGTGGTGCTTCTAGCGTTGCAGGCTCTCCATGCCCATCTTCCCCTAGGGACAGTTGTGATCCAGACAAACAATATGTCCGTGGTCTGGTACATCAACAAACAGGGGAGAAACAGATTTTATCCCCTGTTACAAAGCCGTGGGAGTGGGCGATCTCCACCCTCTGTTTTCTAGTGGCAATGCACATTCCGGGGAGGGCCAACATTCTAGCGGACAGGCTCAGCATGTCTATTGTGATGCCTTACGAATGGTCTCTGAATTCTTCGGTAGTGGAACAGATCTTTCTCAAGTGGGGTCACCCTTGCTGCGATCTCTTCACCTCTCCTTCCAAAGCGAAGTGCAGTGAGTGTTTTGCTTTGAACCCCCCCTCCGGGGGGAGGTCCCCAGAGACGTTCTGATTTATGCTTGGCCCCCTCTGTCTTCTGTATGTTTATCCTCCTCTACCTCTAATACCAAAATTTCTTCAGAAACTTGCAGGCTGGGGAGCTTAATCATCCTCTTTGCCCCATTCTGGCCTTGCAAAGTCTGGTTCCTCTCTGGTCTCATCTTGTGGGTCCACCATGGACGTTGGATCAGATTCCTGATAATCTGTCATCCTTCAGGGATTCCCCATCCAGATCTGGCCAGTCTGAAGCTCACCGCTTGGCTGCTCCAGTTCCCATGATGCTCTGGACTCCCGGGTTATCTTCACCAGTCAAAAGGATACTGGTTTAGGCTCAAGTTTTCTACCGGGAATGTTTATTCCAGCAAGTGGAAGTGTTTTTCTATCTGGGCTTCACAGCGTAAGCTAGACGCCTTCACTGCCCCGGTTCCAGTGGTTTTAGAATTTTTAGCAAGTATCTTTCAGCAAGGTGCCAGTTCGTCTACAGTCAAGGTCCAACTGGCTACTATATCTCACTTTCACGTAGGTGACAATATGGCTTCTCTAGCCTCTTCTAAGCTTTGTAAAGCCTTTTTGAAAGGCACCTTTCTACTTCGGCCACTGGTTAAGGACCCCACGCCTCCTTGGGAGCTTACATTAGTTCTGCAAGCTCTGGTCTCTCCCCCGTTTGAGCCTGCAGCCTTGGTAGACTTAGTTTCTGTCCTGGAAGAAGGCTTTCCTGGTCTCTGTTACATCTGCCAGAAGGGTTTCAGAGCTTCAAGCATTGTCGATTAAGCCGCCTCATTTGATATTGGGTGTCCTTGTACACTAATCCATCCTTTTTTCCTAAAGTAGCTTCAGAGTCCAATATTAATCAGGCGATTAATCTCCTGGTTTTCTTCCCAAATATTCAAAATAAGGGAGACTACAAATTGCACTTGTTAGATGTGCATAGACTGTTACGTTTTTACCTGCTCAGGACCAAATCCTTTTGTAAGTCTGACCAACTCCTTATTTCCTATTTCTAAGCCTTTCTTAGGGAAACCAGTGTCAAAGATCACTATTGCAGTTTGGATTTCCCAGTGCATTACCCTGGCATATATGGCTAGTGGTTATCACTGCCAGTTCACATGAAGACGCATTCCACTAGCTCTGTGGCTACCTCAGTGGCCTTTTGTTCCAGAGTATCTCTAGATGATATTTGCTCTACAGCCACTTGGGCTTCTTCACATGCCTTCATCTCGCATTATAAGCTGGGCATCCTATCCAGGAACAGGGCATCGTTTTGCTCCGGAATTTCCTTCCATGAGGGCCTCCCAGGTGTTTAATAGCTGGGGACTCTGTCCCACATGTTGAAGACCAAATGAAGACGACAACTTCAGATAAAGAAGTTTATGTACTTGCCATAACGTTCCATCTGAGTTGTTGCTCTTCATTTGTCAGCTGTCCATCCCTCCTCCCCCCTGCCTTGCATAGAATGTGTGGTGGTCTAGCTGTCCTAGGATATTGTCACCACAGGGTGCATCTTATTTTCTTTTCTTGCTTATGGAGATTTTGGCATGGGTTAAGGTTTTGTTGGGTCAAGTTGGGTTGCTAAGTTATGCAGAAACGTCGAGCTGAAGGAAGGAGACTGGCATTATGGGTAGGGAAGGAGCTCTGATCAGATGCTGGATATGCGGCTGAGTTGGATCTGTGCCAGATCCGGGAACCCACAGCTTGAAGACAAATTAAGAGCAACAACTAAAAAAAAAAAAAAAGCCCTGAGACGAATCAGGGCCATTCAAGAAACGAGTCCTGTTACAGAAGGTATATTAAAGACTGACTGACATTAATATCATTCTATATCAATGGTATGAGAATACAGCACTACTTCCTTATGTCTAGCACGACTCGTATAAAGCAGACTTGAAATTGAATATGGGAAAGAGAGTCTTGAAGAAAAGTAAAATCACGTTGATATGTCAATCCCCATTTATAGCCATTTTACAGAAAACATATTAAAATTATTTAGTAGTTAGTGATTGTGAGAGGTTAAAATAACTCAAAAAACAGCGCTAGAGTGAAAAATAGATTTTTAGTTCTAAGGTGGAGTTTTAATTTAAGGGATTTTTTTACACTTGAGATGACCTCACAAACCGGTTGCGCCTTCCTACTGTCGACGTTTTAACCATGTCTGCATCTGAACCTGTTCACCATCAGACTTAAGGTTCATTACATGGAATACTGTTCTCGTTGTTCTGACATCTGTAAGAAGAGTACCTAAGTTGCAATCTCTAATGGATGAACTCTATCTGGTCTTCCACAGATGCATTGCCTTAAGAACAAATCCCTCAGTCATACCCAAGGTAGTTTGAGTTCACTTTGAATCAAACCATCAGTCTTTAATTGTTCCATCCAGACCACAGAACCAGTGAGAGGATTCTGCATACTCTGGACATGCATAGGCAGCTCGGGTACTATCTTAACAGAACTATGTCCTTTAGAAAAACTGATCTTATGTCGAGACAGATAAAGGACAACTTGTGTCAAAATGGGCTTTTTCTGGATGGTTGCTCTCTGCTGCTGCCTTTTGCTATTCCCACCACTGCAAACCAGTTCCAGACAGTATAATGGTTAATTCTCCTTGAGCCTGGTCTTTGATGGCATATTGAAAAGATGTGGACTCCAAGTACTCTGGAGGCAGCTTACATGGTCCTCTGTACATACCTTTACAACACATTGCAAACTAGATTATTTTTCTAGATCCAAGATGGGCTTTGCTAGGATTATTGTCCATGGTCCTCTGGATCCCATATCCTTCCTCCTCACATGTTGGATAGGCTTTGGTAATGAGCCCATATAGCATAAAGGCTACTGCAGCGGTGGGAATGATGAACGTAATACAATTGTGTAAGTTGCATTTGCTCACAACAGTAGATGCTCAAATTCCTCACTGCTGCAGTAGCTGCACCCATCCTCATCCTACTGTATATAGTTAGTTGAGATGAAAAGTTGCATGTTTTTTTATTTAGGGTTTTGGGATGAGTAGGCATTCTTTTTTTTTTGTTTGAGAGAAATTTCTGAAGTTGTCTACACAGGCTGCAGATTTCCCTCTGAGTAGGCATGGGAGGGAGTCGGGGCTTTTTGATGACTGGACCCTTTGTTGTATCCTGAGCAGAATGCAACTAAAGTAGCCTAAGGCAATTGCAGCAGAAAGGAATTTGAATATGTCCTTCTATTCATAAGCTGCAGTATTCCTCACATTAGGGAGTCCGCCTCCAGCTGACTCGTACTTCCAGCCACTATCCAAAAGTCTGTGGAGTACATGCGACACCGCACATTATCTGGTGTACATCAGTCATAAAGTGATGTCATTATTAAGAGGACATCAGCACGCACCAAACCCAGAACTTTTCTGCTGCCTGTTTGCCTGCTGCAGATGTTCACTCACCAGATCAGTTGTGAACTTCAGTTCAGATAAATACCTGTTGACATTTTTGCTTTCTTAAATTCTTTGTTGCTACTGCTTGTTTGTTGGGTGATTTCTTGTCTGCTAGGAAGGACAAGTGTCAGTGTGGAAAGTAGATTCCCCATAAAGACTCTCACGACCTCTGCTTGTTCTGTCTAGGCCCAGACCATGATCACACCACTTGCACTGTGTAAGTCATTCGTCCTGAAAACTTAGCCATTTAGGATCGCTTAACCTCTTATAGAACCAACACCTTAAGTGTCTTGCACAGGAGATGGAGGTGACGCCAGGTCCTTCAGAAGAGCCCCAAGCGAAAAAGGCCAAGAAACCTCATCCTGATCTTCCAGCTGTGCCTTCTCTTCCGGTTGTCTCTCCTGAGGCCTGTGTAGGCCCGGAGACCATACCAGAGGTGATGGATATCTCTTTGGAGGGTACCACAGGGGGAAGCCCTGAAGGAGTCTACCAGCACGTCCTTGAAGGAAGTGCAGGTGTTCGACTTGGGTGAAAAGGGGGAACCATGGCTCATTATTTCCAAAGGTCCACGCAGTGTCACCCAGTCACTGTGCATGAGGATGTGCTGACTGACACAGTGGAATGTAGGCCAACATTCGGCCCTTCCACCTTCCACCACATGGAAGCTCCTAAGAAGAAAAAATTAAAGACAAAGCATGTTTCTCCTGCTCCATAAGAACAGACTCCTGATGGGCAGGCTTTCTCACAAAGCCTTTTCAGTCCCTTCATGGCTTTGCGCCAGTCCTCACCTTCCTCTGTCCCTCTGCAGGCCTTCTGTTCTTCCACTGCCTTCAAACGGACCACTGCAGATACCTCTTAGGATGAAGAGGAATCTTCAGGAGATGTCATTGGCCTATTCCACCCAAATAGCTTCCTCCTGGGGTATTCCTCCCCAGAAGAGGAATCTAATGGTACAGATTCCCCTGCGGAGATATTTCATTCGGAGAAATTGTCCAGAAAATGAAAGACTTTTTCAAGTGGGACTGTTCTCAAGTCTCAGACATACAAAAGGTGTTATGAGCTCTTGCAGATGGATTTTCCATCCCCCCAATTCTACCAGCTTTCCTGGATGCATTTACAGGTGCATCTAAGTGCCCAGACTGTCAGCCTCCTGCTCCCAAATGCCCTGCCAGGTTCTACAAGGTGCCCGAGGGCTCCCAAGTTCCTGTTCAAAGTTCCTTCTGCAGATCCAGCTACCATTTCAGTTTCAGCTGATAAGGCTTTCAAGTTACTTCCTTCCACCACCTTACTGCCCTCTGATAGAGAGCAAGGTTACGGAGAGACTGGGGAAAAAGGTTTAGACCTGTGGTCACTCTGGCCTTCCAGGCAATCACCAGAAATACATGGCCAACTATTCCCTGGCTCTCCTTTTAGATGCAGGAAAACTCCTTTCAGACCTCCTGGACTCTCCTGCCAAGGCAAAACTGGCAGCCATCCTCAACTCCACTGCTCAGGTAACTAGGCACTCCATCAAGTGCAGTTGCAATGCTGCAGAAGCCTCAGCTAGGGAAGTTGCCTGTGGGTCATTCCTTGGGCGATATTCTTTGCTCAGGTTACAACCCTTACCTGATGACTTCAAGGCCAAATTGATGGATACCCCCCCCCCCCCAGATAATAAAGCCTTATTTGGTAGCTCAGCTGCAGACCTATTCAAATCATGACAGGAAAAAGGCAAGGAGCTATAGTATCTTATGCATATCTGTTTCTCCTATCCACCGGGTTCCAAAGGACCTATCCAGCTAAGACCACCTTTGTGAGAAAACCTGTCATGCCTTGTTCCTTTAAAAGTAAGAGAGGCCCTAGGAAGCTAGCTTCTTCTAAATCTATCCCATCTACTCCTGCAAAAGCAGCCTTTTCAAGTCCCAACCTAAGCCTGTGACGGTCTGCCTCTAGGGCCATCCACTCCCTTGTCCCTTTCTTGCTGCTTGGACCAAGATCACCCAAGACACTTGGGTCCTCTCCGTCCAGAGAGGATATTTCATGGTTTGTGAACCTTGCCCATCCTTCAGAGGCATCCCATAGCCACCAAAAAAAACAATGTTCTTCCCTCAGGTCATTTTGGATCTTCTTTCTCAGGGGACAGTTCAAGAGGTCCCTTCCTCCCAACAAGAAAAAAGTTTCTATTCCAGGATATTTTTGGTCCCCAGGAAGGATGGTACTTGGAGACCCATGCTGGACCTTTCCAATTTAAACACCTTTCTAAAAGTTCCCTCCTTTCGAATGCTGATCTTGCCATCTCTTCTTCCTTTCATTCTTCCCCAAGCATTCATGGTGTCTTTAGACAGCCAAGATGCTTATCTTCACATCCTCATTCACCCTCTATTCAGGAAATGTTTGTTTTTCTGTTGCTTCTTCGCATTTTCAGTTTTGTGCTTTGCCCTTTGGTCTCTCTATGGCACTAAGGGTCTTCACAAAATGCTTGGCTCCTGTTGTAGCATTCTGCAGATTGCAGGGAGTTAAGATTTTCCCTTATCTAGATGACGACCTAATCCAAGCTCAGTCCTCAGACCTACTTTAGGAGAATCTTTCCTTTACTATTTCCCTTCTGGAGAGGCTAGGCTTCACTATAAACTGTCAGAAGTCCTCCCTGATCCCTTCGCAAGACCATATTTTTCTGGGCTGCAGGATCCAAACAAAATGTTAGCTTCACTGCCTACAGAAAGTGTGATCCTCACTTTCTACTTGCAGAGCATCTTACCCCTTCAATCTCTGACTACTAGGGACATCCTACACCTCCTGGGGTTCATGGCATCTACAGTCCCCATGCTGCCATTGGCCAAGTTGCACGAGGAAAATTCAGTGGTTACTAAGGAAAGTTTGGGTGCAGCACTCCCACCCTCTGGATTTCATGATTCCACTCCTACCTTGCATAAAAAAGGAGTTGGATTGGTGGATCCTTCACGTGATCAAAAATCCTGGTCTCCCCCTACAGCCACCCCTCCCCTCTCAAGAATTATACGCAGACATTTCAGACACAAGATGGGGTGCAGCTGTTCAATCCTGTAGGGTCAGGGATGTTTAGCCTTCAAAACAAAGGAATATATCAATGTAAAAGAGATGAGGGCCCTGATCTTTGCCCTGCAAATCTTCAAACCCAAGCTAACTTCAGGGGTGCTCAGGTGGTTCAGACACCACTACTGTCCTTTGGTGCATCAACAAGCAGGGGAGAAAGAATTGGAGAATTAAGTTTTACCTCCTATGCAGACTAGCCCTACATGCCTGGGGAGTTAGCCTTACAAAGTCAAGTTTCCCTTCAGTCAGTTTACCTTCCCTCAGCTCAGAATGTGGTGGCAGACTCATTAGCAGACCCATGACCCAATCCTATGAATGGATGTTACATAGGGATGTGTTTCTGGACCTAATCCATCATTGGAGTATGCCTCAGGTAGATCTTTTTGCCTCCCCCATGAACAGACAACTTCCAAAATTTTGTGCCAGGGTTCCACATCCCTTGGCCTGGAACTTGGAGGCTGTATCATTCTCTTAGAAGGGGATGTTTCTGTATGCATCCCCCCTTGCCTCTTCTCTAAAAGGTCCTACTTGAAGATTCAGTAGGATCAACCAAACATCTTTTTAGTAACTCCCTTTTGGCCAAGGCAGGACTGGTTCCCCCTTCTCCTGTACTTAGTAAGGTGCAGTCATCACAAGTTACCCCACAGGATGGGCCTATTTACACAGGACAAGGGAACCCTAATACCTCCACAGCTGTCAACTCTGAACCTGGCTCTGTGGATGATAGGGTTTTAATTCCCTTTAGACACCTATTTTCAGAGGACATGGTTCAAGTTCTGCAGGAGGCCACTACTAGGAAATCCTGCGTTTCCAAATGGAAAAGGTTTTCCATCTGGTGTCGCAAGAGGGGTGTCAGTTGATATCCCGGTGGTTTTGTCCTATCTGTGTGAACTGATGAAGGGTGAGCTGTCCTGTTCTTCGGTGAAGACTCACCTTTCAGCCATCTTGGCTTGTCTGGCTATGTCCCCTCCTTTAGTCTCTAGGTTAGAGGTTAAATTGTTAATTAAAGGCATCCTTCATATTAGACCACCAAGGAAACCAGTTCCACCTCCTTGGGATCTCAATTTTGTGTTAGTTTACATTGTCACCTTTTGAGCCATCAAGCTCCTCTTCCCTGCAACATTGCACCTGGAAAACAAGTTCTTGTAGTGGCCATTACCTCTGTCAGAAGGGTCTCTGAGTTGCAAATCTGATGTCTAATCCCCCTTCACAGTCTTCCACAGAGACAGGTTATCCTTGCATACCAGCGCTTCTTTTATGCCCAAGGTGGTCAGTGATTTATCCCTTAATCAGTTTACCAACCTTCCCACATTTTTTCTTTCCCCGCAATCTTCCAGTGAGAGAATTCTGCACACTTCTGATGTGCACAGGCAACTCAGATGCTACCTTGATAAACCCAAGCTTATCCGTAAATCTGAGCACCTGTTTGTGTCCTACCACCCAAGGGCCCTGGGTCAGCCTGTTTCCAAGCAAAACTATCTCTTCCTGGATTTCTAAAGCTATCTCCTGTTCAGCTAATGGTAAGATTGTTTTTCTCCAGTGAGGAAACATTCCACTAGGGTAGTATCCTCCTCTGGAGCCTTTCTTTAAAGGCTTTTAACCACCTGCTCTATCCGGGAAATGGCTACCTGGTCCTCTCTTCATACTTCTACTAAACATTATAAGCTTGATGTCATCTCCAGGTCCAGGGCTGGTTCCCAAGTATGAGCTTTGGCATTCTCCTTTGTGATGAATACTGCTGCATATGAATAGAAGGGCATAGAATAGTTGTGTAAAATCTTACTATAACCATAGATGTCCTTCTCTTCTATATGCTGCAGTACTGCTTCCCCCTGATGCTTGCCTTTTTTTTTCTGGTGATATGTTTCTCACCTAGGCTCAGGCTGATGCTTGGCAGCATTCATTTCTTAGCTTGTTGCGTGCTGATGTCTGCTTTATACCAGCATGTCTCTCTATGATTGACGTACACTGGACAGTGTGCAGTGTCGCACGTACCTGGCAGTAGCATGTAGACTTTTGTATACTGGCAGGATGTACGAGTCAGCCGGAGGAAAACTCCCTAACGTGATGAATACTGCAGCATATAGAAAAGGGACATCTGTGGTTGTGGTAAGATTTTGCACAACTATTCTTCTCTTGTGGTAAGTGCAACTTACACAGCTGTACTTTACTTTGTTTCCTTCATCCTTATGATTTCCCTTAGCCAGTTATTACAAGATGAAAATTCAGTGGTTTCTCAAATCCATGTATCCTTCCCTGTGCCTGTCCTAATCAGAAATGAACTTTGCTGGTTGGCCAGTCAAGTCCAACAAATCCAAGTCTCTGTTTTCCCCCAATCCTTCAGTCAGTCACAGCTGATGCCTCAAAATTTGCATGGGGCAATTTCCTAAGGAGTCAAAGCCCAGGGTGTGTAAGTCTCATTTCAGGCACAAACACACAAAGGCTATCAAAGCACTGAATCGTCTGTGGTGTCTGTGACCACTGTTAGTCATAACAGACAACACCACAGTTACGTGGTACATAAACGAGGGAGAACAAGGTCCTGCTTCCTGTGCAGACTAGCTATGGTTGCTTAGGAGGTGGCAGTTCAGCACAGTCTCTCAATACAAGTAACTTGCATTCCCTCAGCACAGAACACAATTGCAGACCTGCTGAGCAGATGGAGGACAGACCCTCACAAGTAGATGTTATACCCAGGGATCTTCCATGAGATGTCAACTTGTGGTGAACTCATAAGTTCATAAGTGAATGTTAGGCTTACTGCCCTGTAGGGCCATTTTTAGCCTAGCCAGTAACCCAAGATCAGAATCAAACCCTGTACTTTGTCTATGGGGTGAAGACCTTGACAGTTATACCAAACCTACCCTAGTAGATTGCCTCCATTCAAAGCAATTACAGCAATTCTGTGCCAGGATACCTTGCAAAAAGTACTTGGAAAACAGATGTATTTTCTTTCCTGTAGAAGGGTGTGTGTTCCTTTATCCACTTCCCCTTTCCTCTGATAACCAGAGATAATTACTGAAGTTAAATAAGGGCTTTCCATAGATACTGCTGGTAACACTTTTTTTGGCTCTCACAGCTTTGGTTCTCCCGTTTTGTACAGTTGGCCAAGGGCAGTTACCAAAAACTTCCACACAGTGAACTTGGCTACACAGGTCAGGGGATATTAATCTACTCCAACATTCTCAGCATCCACCTGTTTGCATGATTCCATTTAGGCAGCTCTTTTCACAGGACTTGCAACAGATATTAAAGGAGGCTAGAAGAGCTGCTACTAAGAGATCACATTTAGCCAGAGGAAGAGCTGTTTTAATTGTTGCCATGACAGAGACCATAATCCAGCCTGTGTGCATTGTTTTAGGCTTTTCTTACAGCTTTGTCAAAGTGCCTCTTTCAGCCATTTCTGCTTGTCTGCCATTAGATGTCCCCACTTACTTTTTATTCCATGCCAGATAGCTCTTAAAAGGGGTTTTACCACACAGAAGACAGATGGCTCCATCCTGAGATCTTCATGTTGTATGGGAAGCATCTCCATTTGAACCTGCAGCCAGTTCTTCCCTGACTGTTCTTACTTTGAAGACTGCCTTACTTAATGTTTTGACTTCATCTAGGTGATTGAGTTGCAAACCCTCATGTCATGTTGTCACAGCCCTTTTTGACTTTTCATAAAGACAGTGACTCTAGAGCCAACCCTACCTTTATGCCCAATGTTTAAGTTTATTTTGAATCAATCTATTCACTTGCCTGTGTTTTCTCCTGAACTCAAAAGTAGTGGGTAAAGAATTCTTCACACCTTGGGTGTCCTCCAGCAACTCCAGTACTACCTGGACAAAGTTAAAGATTTCTATTAATGGCAAGAAAAAAGGACAGCCCGTTTCCAAGTATGCCCTTTTTAGGTGGCATTTTCAGGCTATTCAGTTGTGCTTTTTTTTTTCATTGTAGAGCTGTGTCAACTTCTGGGGCCTTTTGGAAGGGGGTGGACACTCAAGCTATTCTAGATGCAGCAACTTGGTTATCGGTGCACACTTTCATTAAACACAGTAACACTGACTCCCTTTCCAGAGACATCACAGGATTTGGTGGATTTGCTCTCCCAGGACTTCTGAACTCTGGCACTGTTGCTTTCTCTCTCTCTCATGTCCGAAGCATGGCAATCGTCATGCAGCTATATGCTACCACGACAGTGATTAAATGATGAGCATAGTACATTGTGTTAGTCAACTTTCCATAATAGTAGAAGTTTGACTATATCAATGTTTTTTGCAGTGCTAACACCTTCCCTCCTTCGCCATTTTTGTTTTCCTGTTTTCTACTGGCCGAGGTGGGATCTCTGACACTTTTGCTCCTTTTTCTAACTTGATATTTTACTACTGCACATGCTTTTTTGAGCACTAGGCTTCATTCTCCTTTCTGTTGGCAAGAAAGCTCATTCTTCTATACTAGCATGCTTTTATGATGAGAGGAAGGTGCTCAAAACTTTAGTAGACTTGCAGGCTGTTAGCCTTGGCAGGATACGTCCCATATAGCTATATGCTGTGACAGCAGTGATAAAAATCACAGGCTTGAAGTTCCTGAAGGAGGAGAGATCTCTGTCTTGCTAACCCTGCCATTAGAGATTCAGTTGTCCTGGACCACTTGCATCTACAGTAGTAAAACCAGGGGCCTAAATCTTCACCGGGAGATAAAATTAGACACTGTAGAAGAGCATACTTAGAACATGTCTTTTTCCTAACCTCTGGAATAAACTTCCCTTGCATGTTAAATAATTCAACTCCGTATCTTCCTTTAAACATAGCCTAGATGACTGGATGGCTTTTCACAAATTTACTCCAGGATTGGCTGATATGGCCCTTCTGGAAAGAGGAAGTGTGGCCTGTGGGGAGGGTATTGCCAAGGTATAAATGGGTAGTAAGCCTTTCTAGCCATGGAGTAGAGTCTGAGTTTCACAGCCTATTGTCAGGGGTTCAGTCCTGGCTTTCTAGTCTGTCTGCTCTGTGGAGTTGGCTGTTTCTCATGAATTTTCGTTTAGTTTCTGTCCAGCTTCCAAAAATGTGGTGGTTAATTGGCTACTCTAACTACTGGTGATAATGGAGAACACTGGACTGCTGTACTGTTTTTGCATACTGCACAAAATGTTATGCAGCGGTGTTTTCACACTTGCATTCTGCTGCTGTTACTATTTGTGATAAGGTTTGAATGTTACTTTATGAAAAGTAGCATCAGACAAGACCCAATAAAAAAGTTAAAGAAAATTACTATCTGACACTAATCAGCCTTTCACCTTAAATGCTAGCATAACATATTTCTACATCTGTCCAATTTTGCTGAAAAACCCTGATCCTGCTGTATCCCTCCTTTGTGGTAAAACACTGAGGATTATAGTCTGTCAGTAGTGCCAGACATTAGTGCTTCATACTACTTGTTAAGAAAATGCACATTGATGCAAAATCAGTTGTTGCTTCTTTTTTTTTTGCCATTTCTCTAATAAATCACACCTGCTTATCATTCTGAAGATGTATATTAAAGCAAAACTTGTTTTGCCAACTTTTAATGCCCCTGGTTTTGCCTAATGTTATTTGCCCTCTCCCTCATAAAATTTTTGATTTTCTGGTAAATCACGTAAGATTAAAATCAGTCATTAATGAAAAACATTAGCATTTCATGCTTCTTAATATTCAAAAAATGCATGTCGATGAAACAACCGTTGGTGGTCCACTAACTTTTTAATTGGATAAAAAAATCTTAAATGTGTTAATACATTAAGTGCTGCATTACACATGGCCCATTGTTCTCCATTATTGCCAAACTGTCCATATATAGCATGTTTGCACTAGCCTTTATGGACCAGAAAGTGGTTGAAAAGGGTCTGAAAAACTACAGTTAACAGGTAGTTAAATTAAAAAAGTGTGTGTATATATGTGTATGTATATGTGTGTACATATATATATATATATATATATATATATATATATATATATATATATGTGTATATATATATATATATATATATACACATATACATATAATATATATATATATATATATATATATATATATATATATATATATATATATATATATATATATGTGTGTGTATGTGTATATATATATATATATATATATATATATATATATATATATATACATATATGTGTGTGTGTGTGTGTGTGTATATATATATATATATATATATATATATATATATATATATATATGTGTGTGTGTGTATATATATATATATATATATATATATATATATATATATATATATATATATATATAAAGTAATGACAGTACTGCTGTAAAACACATTTGTCCAAGAGAGCAAGTTATTTGCAGTACAGTATTTGTGAAAGGAGATGCAAGGCTGCTGCCATACTGCACTGTTAAATACTGGTATTTTAAGGGCTGTAAACATAAGCAGTCATATGCTAACTGAGTTGCATTTTTAATGCGCTAGACTTGCATGCAAACATTGGCTGTAGTCCTTATACACTCCATAAGTTGATTGCAAAGTTCAAAGTCAGTCTGTAATTCAGTAGCTTGTTGTGTCTAGCCAAAAATAACCATTTGTGATACCAGTGTTAAAATAAACATGAGTTATAGGTCATTACAGTATTGTTTCAGATTCTTTTGTCAAGTATTTATTTTTCCACGATGCTGCTTATTTAGCTTTAACTAGGCAGTACAGTAACAGTCCAGTTTTTGAATGCAAAAAAAAAAAATTGTCTGGATGGCCTCGCTCAGTGCTTATGCTGAGCACTCCTCATGGGACATAAGAAACTGCATTGTTTAAAATGTCTTTGAATGTAGCAGTAAATTCACAAATCACAGTTTATTTTTAATCCTGATAATATTTTTTTTTTGTTCGTATTACTTGTTGTAGGACTTGCTTAGCAGAGGCCAGCAACCACATATTCATATTCCCCTGCACACCCCATTGTTTAATTTTCCCTGGAATCTTTGTGTTTGGGGTATACCTCTGGCATTTTCTCTCTGCTTGGAGGGTTTCAGCTTTCCAGATGGAACAACCTCATGACTATGCTGACTTTGAGTCCTTTGTGACCTGGGAGATGAGTGGATGTTCATGGTGGGCAGTCTTACTTTGGCGGGATGTTAGCTTGTAAGGTAAAAGAGATTACACCCTAGCTTCCATTGTGCCAGTTTGCATAGCGCCTTGTGGGAAAACAGTGGTGTATTGGAAAGGGAGCACCCCCACCTCTGCAGTGGCACCCATTCCCCTGATTTCTGCCCATACACTTGTAAGCTGCTTATGCCTATCCCGTCTCCCCATTTCACAGCAGGAGTAGGTATGCACCAGCATTCTCTGTTCCCTTTGCCTTGTTTACCCCCCCCCCCACCACACACACACATTTTGGCATCTCCAACCCGTCTCACTAGTCAAACTTGGTTTGTTTCAGTCAGCGTTTCATCCCTCTATTATTCACAGTCAGTCAAATCCCTTTAAATGTTTCTGATTGCATACAGCATGCCGCTGCATTCCTTTTTTCAGTAGGCCAATTATTCTGTACAAGCACTATTTCTTTATGCACTAATGGAGGAGGACTTAATTTTGTTAGGGAGGGCTGAAGTGTACTAGGAATTTCATGTATTGTTTATTAGGATATGGAAATTTATGGTTATGCAGAGTTGTAGAAAAGTGTACAGTAAGATTTAAAATTTTATGGAAACATTTAACATTTTGCAAGGTTGGTGAGCATGCAGATGTACATTTAAAATGTACAAAAAGGTGGTGGAAAAAGACAAGTTGCTTAATTCGCTGATATTGCTAACTTCCTCGTTGCTTTTGTGTTGGGATGTGTTTATTTTGTTCCTGTTTGCCTTTCTTTTCTCCTTTCCTGTCATGTCCCTATTTAAACACAGCTTGAACTACCTCTTCCGGGGTAAGATCATTGAGCATATTCATTTTTTGTGAACTTAAGCTTAATGTTGAATTGTTTAACTTTCAAGTCAAGTAACACATTCTTCCTGTCTTTGTTTTTCCTCATTCATTCAGCCATTCATTTTATTATGCTCTTTAGCAGTCCCAGTGTTGAAGTTTACTGTTTTCTTTCTTCTAACCTGTATAAAGTTCATTCTCCATTGTTTATTGCATCATGTCCTTATTTTGTTTAACCATCTTGATGCAGCTGTAATCAGCCCATTTTCTTTGCTCAGTAATTCCTGAATCACAGTATTCCAGGTTTTAACTGAAGAGTCCTAACCATTATTCAGTCACTGGTATTTCTGCCACGTGCTGGATTCAATAATGGTTGCTTGTTAGTATTTTGTTGGCCTTGGCCTTCCTGCATGGTACTGACCAGTTTGTAGTACTGCATACTGACTTGTTTGCTGTACTGTTTGTTGTAGTTGTGGTTTGTCTGCCTTATTAATGGGATATTTGTCACTTTAGTAGTATTTGAGGTGTAGTCTTGTTGCCATTTTTAGTCTTGTATACTTTCTGTCCTGATTCATTAACTGCTTTCTTTTCCTTTTTATTTTTAGCCGGTTCATTATGTGTTACTGGACATTACTGATCCTTTTCATGACCTTGCAGGACGCCTGTCCTACAAGAGACGGCAAAAGTGAAATCTTTTCCCGAAATGGAACTATATTTAACCACTTGGCACTGTGGTCAGAATATGGAACAGTGTATGTTGGAGCCACAAACTACCTCTTTCAACTTGCATCTGACTTGACTCTTAAGACTGAAGTGAAGACTGGACCTGTTCTGGACAGCAAGGAATGCCTGCCACCAGTAATACCAACTGACTGCTCAACAGCACACAATGCTGATAACTACAACAAGCTGCTTCTAGTCAGTCCTTATAGGAAGGAACTGATTGTATGTGGAAGTGTTCTCCAGGGTATCTGTGAGAAAAGGGAATTGGAGTTGATCAGCAACATAGTATTCAAGTCAGAACGACCTGTGGATACACAGTATGTGGCAGCCAATGATCCCCATGTCACCACTGTGGGACTGATTGGATTGTCAAATAACATTCCTCTTTTGTTTGTAGGACGAGGGTACACAAGCAAAGGAGCTGGTGGGATACCTCCCATAACTACACGCAATGTTGAGCCATTGAACAGTAATCCTGATAATCTGGATTCTCACTACATTTTTTCTTATGAAGACACCGCCAAGCTTGCAGTTGTAGGACGCCTTTCAGAATATAATCATCATTTTGTTAAGTCCTTCATACATAAATCAAGTGTTTATTTTTTGTTCTACCGCAGAGATTTGAAGTCGCCATCAAGGGAGTATAGGACGTATGTGTCACGATTTTGTCTCGATGATTCCCATTATTATTCTTACATTGAGCTCCCATTAAGTTGTGGATCTGCAGAGAAGAACTACAATGTGCTGCAGGCTGCTTATGTTGGAAGGCCTGGGTATGATCTGGCTTCTGGAAAGCTACAGGGAGATGTTCTTTTTGCTGCTTTTGCAACATTGCAGATGCCATCTGGCAAACCAAGTGAGGAATCAATACTTTGTATGTACACATTAGAGAAGGTAGATGTCATGCTTAATGAAACACGGGATATATGTTACACAAAAGAGGGGAAATCTGATAATGGACCTGAAGTATCGTATATTGAGTATGATGTCAAGTCCAACTGTGTCACTTTACCATCAGTAAGTATGTTGTGATGTATTATATCCATTTGAGAATGTGTGCTTATGTATATATGTCTGTATGTATGTCTATCTAGATGTGTACAAGTTGCATGCTGGGACACTTGTTTATTTGGAGCACTTTGTTTAAAGCAAGAGGGAACTTGCAGCATCATAGGGGCTGAATTCTTAGTATTTAATACAGACATATGTTGGTAGACATAGAATGCTTACTTTGTGAAAACAAAGTAGCCATAGAATGTTTATGAAAACAATGAATGTGAGTGTGTGTAAGTAAGTTATAAATCCTTAAAATCATTTAGGAAATAAGGAATACAATTATGCCTCAAGCAACTGTGAGTAACGTATTATGAAATGAGGCTGTAAGAAAACAAGTCAAGAATTTTGGAAGATTATGTTGACAGAGTTGAGCTGTTGTTGGAGAGAACAACAGTGTTCAAAACAGATAAAGGTGGGAGTTACCAAACTGAAATGTATCTATTTAGGAAGATGAAATTTTTTTTAATATCTTTATTAAATCTTCACATTTTAAAAGGTAACTTTAATTTGCATATATTAATAGAAACTAAAACGTCATAGCAACAGATGTTATGTTGTCCTATCTCGTTTTCATTCTTGGTTAGGTTCGGAACCAAGCATTGCTTCCGACTCTGCCAAATACTAAAGCTCGAGCTTCTACTGGCTCGAGGCTACATCCAATCCCAAGATTCCTAGCAACTGTTACCCAGATCTCGTTTGCCTCTTGAAGCTTCGGGATTGCTTTTTTTGCTGGCACAGGCTAAGTGGATATTTTCTTTAACTTTTATGATGTTCTTTGGTATTTTTTTCAGTGGTAGAATAATTAATTTAGATAGCTGTATCTTTTCAGTGTTCCTTTGAATTAGTTAAAAGCTTTTTTGCTGTTTGGTGTTGACTTGTGTGGGCAGTCGTCATCTTAGGCCTTTTATCTAATGGCTGCCCCTTTCTAGTGAGTCTGTTTAAGTTAGAGGATTCCTTTTTCTCCTCTTTCCTTAACTTGGCCTGTTTTAGAGGGCTCCCTTTCCCCTATTCTAAATTCCAGGTTTCGCTATTTAAGTTAGAGGCGTCTTCTCAGGTTAGAGGGGTATGTCGTTTAAGTTAGACACTCCTCTAACCCCTTTCCTTCTAACTTTCTTTTCCAAAAGAAAAAAAAAACCTTGGTTCTTTCTAGTGTAGTTGTTTTTTTGTAGTCTTATTGATCCGTTTTGCTGTGCTCTTGGACTTGTGCGTCACTTTACTATTTGTTGCGACTTTATTACTGGTTGTGACTTCTTTGCTGATAGAGACTTAACAGGATGTCTAAACAGTCTGGTTTTAAGAAGTGTTATTCTTGCACACACAAAATGTCGATCACAGATGGACACTGGTGTGTAATTGCTTGGGCACCATTCACCTGCAGGATTCCTGTTCTATTTGTCATGTTTTTAGTTCAAGGGTCCTGCAGGAACAGAAACAAGCTGATACTCTGGGGTCTGTTAAAAGGGCCTTTTGAATCTGCTGTTGAAGGGGCTCGGGCCTCAAACTTCCGAAAAGTCATCCAAAACTTCTTTGGCTCCAGCTTTTGAGCCGTCATAAAGATGTGAGAAAGTGGATTGTCCAGATCCAAAGTCTGTCGGTTCCAAAAAGGAAAAGTCTCCATCGATTCCACCTGGAGTTTCGGAGCCAAAAAAGGAGCTGGTCACCTTCCTTGGATCCGGTTCGTTCGGTGCCGCAGTCTCCTTTATTGCAATCGGTGGCTAGTAGTTACCAGTCTTCCACTAATTCCTCTCAATCATCCAGGAGCCTTTTGGATGATGTGGAGTGGGTGGTTAGAAGGTTGCTTCATATACCGGACCTAGTAAAAATCCTCACAAGCCCAGACGGTCATGGAGCTGACTTCAGTAGCTGCTTTACCTTCTGTTTCTCCTCTGTCGAGTTCGGAGCCTAAGTGTCTGGAGGTCCTGCTGGTGGAACTATCGGACCCGAAATCCATCCCTGGAGTTTTGGTGCCGACCTCTGCTCTGATCTCATCACTGTTGTCGTCCATTGAGGGATCTGTGGGTCGAGACCCCCTCGGTTCTGGCTGGGGAGGGGGGGGGAGTCGAACCGGACCCTTGTCTGATCCAACTCTCCCACTTGGAGCTTTGGCGCAGGTGATTTTGGCTCCCACATGAGCCTCGGAGCCATCCTCCTTAGTGCGGGGCAGGTCCCCCGGTTCCTCGGTGCAAGAGGCTCTCTCAGCCCGGGATCGTGGTGCCTTTGAGGTGATGAGTGGGCTTTCCTCGGAGACTGGTCCACCCTCAGCTCCAGCTACTCTTCCCCCCTAAAGGGTCAGTGTCAATCTCTACACCATCCCTCCAGCCCAAGCGTAGGGAACTGATGTCCCAGGATGCCCCAATGGGCGAGACCCTCTCTTCTGAAACCTCTCGAGCAACCCTCCGAGGAGGTCCCTCAGGAGAGAACTTGTAAGAGGAAACACACAGACTACCCTGAGTCTGTCACATCAGATACTGAATTAAAGGATTCAGAAGGGTCCACATGGTCACCCTCTGAGGATGTATTTTTTTCAGACATCTTGGAGACCCTGAAGCAGAGGGGCAGCTGGAAAACCCTCTCCTCTTCTGAAGATGAGTCTGTATACCTGGAGGCATTTGGTTCTCGACCCTCCACTCTTTGGATGTGTCTGCCTTTTGACCAGCTCCTGTGTGTAGTCAGTTGAAAGGTGTGGGGCTCTCCAGAGTCAGTGGAACCACTTCTGCGGAGGCCCAACAAATTCATTACAGCCCCGGAGGACAAACCATTTCTAACCAAAGGTGTCACAGATGCTATGGTGGTAGTGGCCACCAAGAAGGAATTGGCCGAAACTTCATCTGTCCATCCTCTGAATAAGGATTTTCGAGTGATGGACAGATAGGAAGCATGTGTTCTCTTCAGTGGCCTTTACCCTTAGGTCGCTGAATTATTTATCCCATTTCCCTCATCTTCAGAGGGATTTCCTCAAGGAGCTAGGAGATACCCCCCCAGGTGCTACAGCTGGGGGGGGGGGGTACCTGACAAGATGAGCTCTCAGCTTGCGACCTTAACCTCTATAGCAAAACTCCTCCATGCTCCTCATTTCTTATGCGGCTGATGGAGCGAGTAGGGCAGCAGGCACAGGAATACCTCTGAGAAGACATTCCTGGATGTGTCTTTGTGAGTTTGTTGAACCCTTCAAGTCTTCCTTTGATGCCTCTTTTGATGGCTCGTCTTTGTTTGGGCCAAAAGTTAAAGAAACACTTAGCAGGAGTGAGCAAGATGGGAAGAGAGACTGCCATAGGAGTGTGTTTCTCCATCCCTACCAGACATTATCCAAAAGGTCAGAAGGATGGAAAAATGTTGTTCTGGAAATCCAACGGAGCTTTGCTGGATGCTTGTGGTTATTTTTCCCCCAGGGGCAGAGGGGGAAATAATGGGAGATGCCACCCTCGCGGCAGAGGGGGTCCGCAGAATCAGGGCGACACATGCGTTCTCTTATAGTTAAAACGAGCACTTTGGAAGGAAACACCACACTGATGAATGTAATACTTTAATTCCACAATAAAACAACATACAGCCAGACAGTAGACCACATGAACGCTCACAACTTTAAATTTGCGTTTTTGTCACTATAAGGACTTCATCAGATAAATGCATACCTTTTAGTTGTGCCTAAATATATACTCCATTCAATCACTCATGACCAATCACAAAGCAGACCTCACTAAAATACATACATAATTAAAACTGTGTTTACTGAAACGTACAAATGTAAAAAATGAATAAATATTACCACATCACAAAGCCTTTTTAAAACAAATACTTTTAAAATTGCGATAAAATTCATATTCCTTTTAAAATAGTGCAAATGATTTGAATAAAAAACTACAAAAACATGCATTGCCTTCCAGCTTTTTCTTTCTTCCATATCCATTCCTTATGCCATCTAGTGGACAAATTATTGCACCTTAAATTTACAGTTTTGCTGCTCTTAGTTTTAAAACTGGAGCCAGTGAAACTGCTTCATTTTAGACCTGGAGGCTTGGTAGCTTCCAAGGTTAGCTGCCAGAATTTCCTGTATTCTAACCGAGCTTCCCATTAGCCTCTTTTAATGCCCTTTGGTACAACTTCTCTCGCAGGGAATTATTCTGGCAGCTAACCTTGGAAGCTGCCAAGTGTCCAGGTCTAAATGAAGCAGTTTCACTGGCTCCAGTTTAAAAACTTAGAACAGCAAAACTGTAATTTTAAGGTGCGATAATTTATTTGTCCACTAGATGGCATAGAACTGATATGGAAGAAAGAATAAGCTGGATGAAAATCCATGTTTTTGTGTTATTTTGTTGCTCAAATCATTTGCACTATTTTAATAGGAATATGAATTTTATCACAATTTTAAAAGTATTTTAAAAAGGCTTTATGATGCAATATTTATTATTTTTTATATTTGTATGTTTCATTAAACAGTGTATGTATTTTCATGTCTGCTTTGTGACTGGTCATGAGTGATTGAATGGAGTATATATTTAGGCACAACTAAAACGTATGCATTCATCTGATAGTCCTTATAGTGACGATAATGCAATTTTAAAGTTGAGTGTTCATGTGGTCTATTGACTGGCTGTACCTCATTTTATTGTGGAATTGAATTGCACAGCAGCGTGGTGTTTCATTCCAAAGTGCTCTTAACTGTTTTATGGTAATTTTTGTGGTGAGCACTTAAATTTCCCATTTTACTCTTATTGAGAACTTCTCTGGTAGGTCCTTCCAGTACTCCTGAATGGAGGCCTGCCTGTCCACCTCTGGAGGCAGTTGGGGGGGGGGGGGGGTTATCACTGTACCCAGAAGCCTGACGGGACATTACTCAAGACAGATGGGTACAGTCAGTCATATCCAGGGGATACAACATTGCTTTCTCCCTTCCACCAAAGTCTATCCCAGACATACCACCTAGCCAAAGGGATCAAGCAACCTTAGAAGTTCAAAGGTTGCTAGACCAAATTGGATCCGGAATTTACTCAGGTTCTTTAGTTCCAAATAAGACAGGGAACTGGAAACCAATTTTGGATCTCAGCAGACTGAACAAGTTGGTAAAGAAAGCAAAGCTCCAGATGGTGACGCTGCAGTCCTTACTCCCTTTTTTGGGACAAGACAATTGGATGTGCTCCATAGATCTTCAGGATGCGTGCTACCATATAAAGATGGACAGGCGATCCAGAAGATATTTACACTTCCGGCTGGGACACAGGCAATACCAGTTCAGAGCTCTGCCCTTTGGTCTCTCTACAGCGCCCAGACTGTTTACCAAATGCATGGCAGTAGTTACGGCTCACTTGAGGCATCTAGGATTCCAGGTGTTTCCATACTTAGATGAATGGCTCCTGACTGCCACCACTGAGCATCTGCTAACCAGGCAAGAGACACCACCATTCGTCTCTGCTCAGAGCTGGCATTACCGTAAAGTTTGAAAAATCTGCTTTGTTGCCATCACAGCATATTACCTTTATAGGGGCAGAATTAAATACAAAAGACATGGTTGCAAAACTGCCTCACGAAAGAATTCAAGCATTACGCCATCAGGTGTCAATAATGCTTATGAAGGAAAAAGTGCAGGAAAAAGTTGTCCTCTGGGTTTAATGGCAGCTGCAGTAACATTAGTCCCACTGGTGCATCTACACATGAGAATATTACAGTGGCTACTCTTTGCTTAGTGGTCCATGCAGGAGTTGCCCATTTCACACAAGATTCGCATTACGAACACCTGCAAGAGAGACCTACGATGGTGGCTTCAGTACATGCAGGTAACTATAGGCAGACAGTTTGTTCTCCCCCAACCGGTGTCTACAGTGACCACGGACGCTTCCCAGATAGGGTGGGGGGGCATTATCTGGGACAGACTGTCCAAGGGACTTGGCAAGAACACAAATACCACTCGATTATAAATATCCTAGAGATGAGGGTGGTGCTTCTGGCGTTGCAAGCTTTTCAGAGCTCTTTTCCAACAGGCAAAATTGCCATACAGACAATATGTCCATGGTGTGGTACATCAACAAACAAGGTGGAACCAGATCCTATCCCCTCTGTCGAGAGGCTGAGTATGGCAATGGGCAATTTCTTCTCAGTGATGTTCATCGTGCATACAGCTGCAGTCATAACAGATGGGTTCTCCTGCCGTCAGGCGGGTCCTCGGTCGGCCGAATTCCAAAGTCTAGGTCCGGCGTCGGTTGTCGTCGCTTCTTCCCTGACGTCAGTGCGACAGGGGTAACCAGCCGATGCCATTTTCTCCAGTCTCTCTTGCCGCGCAGTGCCCGAAGCAGAAGCAGTTCGCAAGTGCCGGTAGGCCAGCTCCTGAAATTACGAAAATTTTGCAACCAAAGTCTTCTTGAAAGCTAAGTACCCCGTTGGGGAAACTTTTCTTGCCTCAGACCGATGTCAGACAAAGTTAATAATTGTATTTCATGTGGGAAGCAAATACCGCATAAGGATTTCCCTTCGCTCTGTATTCCTTATTTAGGCCCAGACCACGACGTCTCGGTCTGTCGCTTTTGTGCTACATTCAACAAACGCACCATTAAGAGTTGGGCAGAGTTCGCACAGCATTATTTTGGCCAAAAATTTAACTATATTATGTCGTCTGATACTCCGACTCCAGTTTTGTCTAAAAAGCGCAAAGATAAGGACCGACACACGAGGTCTGCGGCCTCTACCGACACCATGCCAAAGCAGACTACACGTGGTCCGGTTCTCAGCGAGGAGCCTACGCAGCCCCTGACTACCGACGACACTTCTTTGGCGGTGTCTCCTGTGCCCAAGGTCGCAGGCTCCTCGGCCCACACCCCGACTACAGATACCGAAGCCACTCTTGGCGGTGAATCTCAAAATGTGGACAGGTCTACCTCCTCTCAAGGTGTCTTCAGACCTTCCTCTTCTTTTTCCATCAAGGCTTTCACCAAGTCTAAAGCAGCCATGCATTCTAAGAGACAAGCTACACAGGGCCCATCTCCAGGCCCCATGCCTAAAAAACAGATGCTTAAAATGGCTGAGGATTTAATTACTCTTATCAGGGGGTCTCAACCCCCCCGGACAAAAGGCCCAGAGTGGAGGAAGAATCCCCCTCCTCTGATCAGGGCTCCATTATATCAGAGCACTCTGATGAACAGGAACATTCTTACTCCCCTTTTGAATCCTCTGATGCAGAGGAGTCCATTCCCTCTGTATCCCCCCCAGAGGATTACTCATTTGGGGAAACTTTGCATACCTTAAGGGAACACTTCCACTGGGAAGGCCAAGATTATTCGGATTCCAAGAAAAGGCTTAGGGAATTTTTCTTGCTACCTCAGCACAGGCCTCTGGCTATATCTCCTGTCTTGGACATACTAGATGATGTGTACTCGGAGGCCTGCCTTAACCCAGACTCTCTACCTCCAGCCCCAGTCAAGCCTGACAGGTACTACAGGGTTCCTGACTCACACCAATTTCTATACAAAAGCCATGCTGCTGACCCAGAAACTGTCTCACAGGGCCCCAAGGGAATTAAGGCTTCCACTGCTAAAAATCCATTACCTTCCGAGAGAGATTCCAGATCCTTAGAAAGGTGGGGAAAAAAGGTATGTACCTCGGCCACCTTAACCATGAGGGCATTAAACTGCCAGTTCCATATGCTAAAGTACCAACAGTTTTTGTTATCACAATTGAGAAGTAAAATGTCACAACCTGAACAACCAGACTTGAAGGAGTTGCAGGATTTGATGCATAGTGCCGAAGTGGGTAAACATACCTTACAATGTGGTTTTGATGCTCTAGAGGCCTCATGTAGAGCTGCTGTTACAGGATCAGTCATACGTAGACAAGCCTGGCTCAAGTAACAAACCTTACCAGATCATGTCAAAGCTAAATTACTAGATGCCCCTCTACAAAAGGATGTATTATTTGGTGCTAATGCTGAGGAGGTGTTAAGGAAAATGGGGGAAAAGGCTAAATCAATGCAAACAGTGAAAGATTTTCTACAGGTACAACCCCCACATTTCAGTAGAAATTGGCCTTCCAAAAATTGGTCCTTTCCAGCCACGACCAGACCCCAAAGAGGTAGATACAGGCGCCCGAGGGACAGAGGACAATCCCAAGGATCGTTTAGAGGCAGACAATGGCAAGCTCCTACACAAAGAGTTGGTGAGGATAACTCGCAACCATTTAGAAAGCAAGCCCAATGACTTACCCCTTTGCATGCCAAGCAAGACTCAAATGGCAGCACCCTTAGGTGGAAAACTGGCATTATTTTCAAAAAATTGGCATATTGTCACAAAAGACAAATGGATCCTGGACATTACAAACAGAGGCTACAGATTCCATTTTCACACCCTTCCAAAAATGAGAGGCATGCCAAACCTGCCACACAATCAAAGGGCAGAGGCACAAAGACAAATTTCAGATCTCATAGACATGAAAGCTATTCAAGAGGTACCTACGCATCTAACAAGGTCAAGGTTTTTATTCCAGACTATTCCTGGTACCAAGGAAGGGAAAAGATTGGAGACCTATTTTGGACCTATCCATCCTAAACGCATTTCTACTCGTACCAAAATTCAAGATGCTCACTCTACAGCAGCTTCTTCCCATGCTGGGCAAGGAGTCTTGGCTGGTAGCATTGGACCTCAAGGAGGCATACCTGCATGTCCCAATCAGACAAAATTGCAGAAGATACCTCAGATTTCTTGCAGGTTCAACCCATTATCAATTCTCTGCATTGCCCTTTGGCTTATCTACTGCGCCCAGAGTATTCACGAAATGCCTGGCATCAGTAATTGCCTACTGCAGACTTCAAGGGATACAAATATACCCCTATTTGGACGACTGCCTGATCCAAGCTGACAGCAAGCACATTCTTCTGAAACATCTGGCTTATGTAATAATGTTGTTGAATTCTCTGGGATACACAGTCAACAAAAAGAAATCAAGGCTAATACCCTCTCGGAAAATAATTTTCCTGGGTGCCAACTTGTACACAAACACCCAGATGGCCTATCTCACGCCAGAGAAGCAGGGGCAACTAACTCAATACTTCAGAACATTAGCAAATTGCACCAGGCGGACTGCAAGGAAAATCCTGCAGGCTCTGGGATTCATGGCATCTTGCATCTTACTAATCCCATGTGCAAAGCTGCATATGAGGAAACTTCAATGGTACCTGAAAAACCTATGGTCTCAACACAGCCACAGTTTGGAAACAATAATACCACTAATTCCATGTCTTCAAAAGGAATTTCTGTGGTGGGCTCAAGCATGCCAAACAAACACAGGTCTCCCATTCAGCAAGCCTCAAGCAAATCAGGTCATCACAACAGACGCCTTGGACTACGCCTGGGGGGCGCACATGACAGATCGGTGCATTCAGGGAAAATGGTCCCAAAAAGAAAGGCACCTTCACATCAATCAAAAGGAAATGCTAGCAGTAATAAATGCTATTATAGCTTTCAAAGACCTTCTGCAACCAGGTCATCTGTTGATAAGGACGGACAACACCACAGTAATGTGGTACATAAACAAACAGGGAGGAACCCATTCATACCCCCTATGCAGACTGGCCATGTCACTTTGGAACATTGCTCTGGACTTACAAATCGAACTACAAGCACAGTACTTGCCAGGCAAGGAAAACACGCTGGCAGACAACCTAAGCAGAAATATGACAGATCCACACGAATGGAAGTTGCATCCTCAAGTTTTTACAGAGATAATTCAAGCATGGGGAAGGCCAGACGTGGATCTCTTTGCCTCCCACGAAAATCATCAATTGAAAAAATTCTGCTCAAGGATTTCTCATCCAAAGGCCTGGAGAGCGGACGCTCTCTCTTTCAGTTGGACATCAATGACAGTTTATGCCTTCCCACCTCTTCCTCTGCTGCCCAAAGTTCTATTAAAAACCAGAGCAGACAGACCAAAGATGATTCTCATTGCTCCAGACTGGCCAAGACAACACTGGTACCCACTCCTGAGGAGCCTGACGCATTCCCCACCATGGACCCTGCCTCTAATGCCTCTTCTGACTCAGCACAGCTTCAAAACTCTTCACAGGCAGCTAAAAACACTCAATCTAGCCGCATGGAAGATTCCTTAACATCACAACAGACCCTACTCTCCAAGGAGGTGCAGGATGTCATTTTGGAGGCCAGAAGGCAGTCTACTAGAAAAGCTTACTACGCAAAATGGAAACGGTTTTGTGTCTGGAATGAGAAAAAGGGCCAGGATCCTGGAAAACTGAATTTACCTCAAATACTACAGTATCTAGCTGAGCTGCTAAGCAGTGGACTTTCATTCTCCTCCATCAAAATCCATGCCTCAGCCATTTCTGCAGAATACAACACTGATCCACCCTTATTCTCTCACCCCCTCTTAAGACAGTTCCTCAGAGGAGCTAAGAATCTAAAACCCCAAAGGAAACGGCCAATACCTGCTTGGGATCTCAATTTCATTCTAGAAAAGCTGACCTTGCTTCCTTTTGAGCCAGCTTCCTCATCAGATTTGCAATATTTGTCCTGGAAAACAGCTTTCCTTCTGGCTATTACCTCAGCTCGTAGGGTATCGGAACTACAAGCTCTCATGGCTGTGCAGCCTTTTATCATATTCCATCAGGACAGAGTTTCCTTACGAACCAACCCGTCCTTTATGCCAAAAGTCGTATCCAGGGTAGCTTTGAATCAGGCTATACACTTACTTACCTTTTATCCTAATCCTCAAAACACAGGGGAGAGATTACTACATTCCTTGGACATCCACAGACAACTGCGTTATTTGGACAGAACAAAGCCTTTCAGAAAATCAGAACGGCTCTGTGTCCTATGCTATTAGGAGCTCAAGGAAAGCCAATTTCCAAACAGACAATCTCAAAATGGATAGCCCACTGCATACGTTTTTGCTATTCTTTTCATGGCAAAACTGTACCTACAGGCATCAGGTCTCACTCCACAAGGGCCACGGCTACCTCTGCAGCCTTTCTCAGAGGAGTTCCTACCAAAGATATTTTGGAAGCAGCCACTTGGAGTTCTGTGCATACCTTCTCCAAGCACTACCACCTTCCATTATACTCCAAATCTAGAGTGGGCTTTGCCACTGCAGTCTTGCAGGGCATTCTGGCTCCTCCTAGTTCCACCTAGTGCCTACCACCCCTTTCTTAGCTTTGGGATTCTACCCATCTGTTATGACTGCAGCTGTATGCACGATGAACATAGTACAGTTTTGTACCTACCATAAATGTAGATGTTCAAGTGCTAATACAACTGCAGTCCAGGTTTCCCTCCCTCCTTCCCCTCTTGGGACAGGCCTATTGGCTAACACCACCTCATGCATCCTGATTGGGGTATTCATTCTTGTTGTATTTGCTTGCACTACTGTAATTTGATTGTATGACATTGCTTTATTACACAAATTTATGTATTGCCTTCCTTCTGGGGGCACCTGACATCTGGGGCAAGAAAAACTGAAGAAAATGGCGTCTGCTGGTACTTTTACACCCCTGTCACACTGACGTCAGGGAAGAAGCGACGACAACCGACGCCAGACCTAGACTTTGGAATTCGGCCGACCGAGGACCCGCCTGACGGCGGGAGAACCCATCTGTTATGACTGCAGCTGTTTTAGCACTCTAACATCTACATTTATGGTAGGTACAAAACTGTACTTTTTCTGACTGTAAAGCACCTCTCGGGGAAATCCAGCATGGTAGCGGACAGATTAAGCAGGGCAATTCTTATGCCTCAGAAGTGGTCCCTGAATCAGGAAATTGCGAACCAACTTTTTCGCATGTGGGGCCAGCCATGCTGTGACCCGTTTGCCACAGCCATCAACTCCAAATGAAGCAGCTACTTTGCCCTAATATTCTTTTTGGGGGAGTCACCAAGGGATGCACTTGTTCACGGTTGGCCCCCGGGACTTCTGTATACTCACACCCCCATTTCCATTGATAACCAAGGTCCCCCCCCCCCATTTCCATTGATAACCAAGGTCCTCCAAAAAGCCAAATCGTTGAGTTGCAGGCTAATTGTCATTGCTCCTTACTGGCCTTGTCAGATATGGTTCCCCTTCCTATGGCCCCATCTTCAGGCGGAGCCTTGGATCCTGGACCCATTGCCAGATCTTCTGACTCACCAGTCAGGAACGCTCCACCCCTCTATTCAAAGCCTCAAGCTGACAGCTTGGTTACTCCACTTCCCATTTTAGCCATTCTTCCAGAACTATCCTCGGCAGTGCGACACATTATGGTTTCATCGCACAAGAATACAACTAGAAAACTTTATGCAAGCAAATGGAAGAGATTTTCTTGTTGGACTGACAAAAAACATATAGACACCTTTAGATCCCCTATATCTGCAATCCTGGAATTTTTAACAGAAACCTTTAATGGGGGTGCAGTGGCAGCCATGGTACGAGTACAACTTGCCATGTCAAACTACCACGTAGGAGACATGGGATCCAATATAATGTCCTACAAATTATGCAAAGCCTTTCTGAGGGTACATTCCTTTTAAGACCCCCGTAAGAGAACTACCACCTCCTTGGGACCTCAATTTGGTGTTCTAGAATCTAATTCTCCCTCCTTTCGAACCAGCCTCCTTTTGCCCACTAAAGTTCTTATTTTGGAAGACAGTCTTATTAACAGCCATTACTTCCGTGAGGAGGGTTTCAGAATTGCAAGCTCTGTCTGTTCGTCCTCCCTATCTGATTTTCCACAAAGACAGTGTTTCCCTCAGGACAAATCCTTCCTTTCTGCCAAAAGTTTGTTCTGAGGCCAATTTAAATCAGTCCATTGAGCTACCCATATTTTTCCCCAATCATGGCAACAAGGCAGATACATGCTTCACTAAATGGATGTACATAGCCAGTTATGTTTTTACTTGCATAGGACAAAGGAATTTAGAAAGTTTGACCAACTGTTTGTGTCATTCTCAGAAAACAGAAAAGGAACTTCTGTTTCAAAAGTCACCTTATTAAAATGGCTTGGACACCATTACTTATGTCTATAACTCTCAAACAGCTGCTGGGGAAAAATTAGAGGACATTAAACCAGAGCTATGTCGACTTCCTCTGCCTTTTAAGCTAGCCTCCCTTTGGATTCAATTTGTGTTGCAGCTACACGAGTTAACGCTCATACCTTTAACACTCAATACAAAGTAGATGTGGCCCCCAGAACAGGGGCATCCTTTAGTTCCACTGTTCTGAAGAGGTTACTTCCTTACACCAAAAGGTGATGTGCCCAAACAAGGATGTTAGGACCTA